>NW_005054525.1:406834-438790 GCF_000277835.1 Geospiza fortis
CATGGTAAATGTTTACTTTCAGTGGTGCCCACTGTACTTACTTTTCCATCTTTACTGAGCTTGAATTTTAGCTCTTCTTTAATTTCCGTATAGTCCCAGTCCATATGATTTTTTCTACCTTCCAACATATGTGAAAATATAGCCAATTAAAATGTTACCACTGTTGAAGGTTTTTTAAAAATTATTTTTGCTGGAAAATGTTGTTTGAGCTACTGGCAATACTTTTTGGTGTAATAGGTAGACTCCTGCCGGTGTGCCTTGGATGACAATGTACATTTTTGATTTAACACTCATGCAACACAAATGGTGGGATTCATCTCACAAAGCTTTTGATGTCTGTGGTGTAGATGTCTGCATTTGGGCCAGTCCCCTTTAATTAGTAGAGAAAAATGAGAACCTCCAACACACAATTTATCTCAGTTAAAAGTGGGTGGCTAAAATTATCTCCTTCTATAGATGCTTATTTGTCTATGTAACTGCAAAAGTTATTTAGATAATTAGCTCAGATGTAGGTATCTGCTTTGAGGCTGTTTAAACTCAGGGTGCATTAATCCCATCTCATTTTGTTTGGCTGTTGATGACTTTTAATTTACGATGTAGTAGTCTCACTGAAACAGCAGCTCCTCTAATAAGCAGAACATAGGTTTCAGTCCACACTGTACCTAAATCCTGTGTTGACAGAGGTTAAATTTCAAAATTTGTAGTCCAGTATGTAAAGCTAAACTGGCTTTAGTTGTGGTTTATTTAAATGTGATATGGTATAAACCAGAAGCAGTCATAAGATCCATATTTTCTGCAACATCCCTGCTGCAAAATGTGGTGCAATCTTCTGGGGTAGAAGAAGAGTCAGCAGCTGGACGCAGTAACTGCTGCTACCATTTAGTTTAACCTGCCCAGCTGGGTTTTGGCTTCAGACAGAGTAGTGTTTGAAAACATTTGTGAAACACTGATAGTGCCATATCTCTGTGTCTTTGATGGTGAACTAGTTTTAACAGGATACTGATGAAAGAAATGCCTGTGTTGACAACTGTTGTGGTGCCATTCAAGCAGATTTGTAGAGCAAAAGAATTGATGCTGAGAACCTGACATTCATGCTAATTGCATTTCAGGGTTTGTTTTTTTCTGCTCTGTCTCTCTGTGTGGAATGAATACCCATGAACAACTTCAAAGCGCACTCTAGCAGTGTTATGCAAAACAAAAGGAATAGTTTCAAGGAGGTTCATACTGCCGAGCAATTTATGATATTTTCAGTGTGTGCCTATCTCACTGTAGAAGGCAACCCTGATGATGATACCTTATCCAAAAGATAAATCTTGTGGTAGTTTTCTGGCAAAGTGAGCAATACTTATTCTTGATAAACAAGTTGAATTACCTTGCATGTAGTACCAAACGATTCCCAGTCAAAGTGCTGGGAATCAGCTGCCTTGATGCACTTCCATCTTCTTGTGCTCCCTTCAGTACCCTGCATTTACCAAGGAATTTTCATAGAGCAGTCATTGAAACCTGGTCACATCAGAGCATGGATGAGGGAACTACTGAATGAGAAATCAGGTGCTGTGAACACCTGTTTTTCAAAAAATTATAGTCTCCCTTTTTATGGAAATTTCCTATATTTTTAAGTAACGGTGTTTGAAGATTTAATTCATCATTTGGCAAGCAAAAGGATCCTTGTCTATAGCTATGCAGAGATTTCTTTTCAACTTCACAATTTCTTTCCAAGATTTAAGTTGTTTTAAAAATGTCCTTAGTTTAAATCTGTAAAATACTGACTGTTTCTGAGTATTGTGGAAGAACTTCTTGAATTAAGTTTAAAGCTTAATTCAGGTCAGGTCAATTTTTATTCCAGTAGCCAGATTTTAATATCACTAATGACATTGTGGTTAAAATTTGAGAAATGTTTACTTCTGGTAGGATGTAAAATAAATAGATTGCTGTGACTCTTCATATTCTTCCATTTTTATTCTGGCTTCTTTTAAAATCCCAAGCATCTTGGCATTTTAAAGATCACTAATTAGTTTTGTATTTGAACTTATTCATTGTGTTATTTGATCTGAATGAACATGAAAACTTAGGTGTTTATCTTTGTATATGGAGATGCTTTCATTGTTTGAAGCCCAAAGCTTGCCATCATGTAAGTGAAATAAGGGAATGCTATTAAAAGCACAAGAATAAAATTTGTATTCCATTAAAGAGGTATATTTTAAATACTTAGGGATATTCTTTTACCTGTTTGTTTCATTTAGCCTACTTTGTGCATGAAATGCATTATATTTAGAACTAATCTGACAGGATTAGTATGAAAATACTTTAAAATAAACAGTCTTTTATCCTTAGAATTAAGATGCACAGCTTTTCTTCATGTAACTTCAATTAGAATAATTAGTTGAGGAAAGAAATTTGGATCTCTTATTTTAATTACTGAATGAGAAGAAGAAAATTCAAGGTAGCATCAAAAATGTAAAGCAGCTAGCTCCTTTCTGTTCTTGATCCCATCTCTGAAACATGTTTATAATTCAGTGGGAAATCTTCAGAATTCTTCAAATTCCACCTACATGTAACTGTAGAATTGGCCTTTAAAAATACCTTTAAGCTAATTTCTAGGCGTAAATTGTGATATGGCATTGCAGTCTTACAGATTTCTTCTACAAGTTTTTAATTTTTTTTCAGAAATTTCATACGAATTCATGTTACTAGCACCTGTGTATAATTTTTGCATTATTGGAGTAGTCAGATATAAATTAAAGATAGTTTTCCAAGTGGTTGCATCAGGGATTAGGATACTATTTATAGAATCACAGATTTGGTAAGGGTGGAGGGGACCACTGTGGGTCACCTGGTCCAACCTCCCTACTCAAGCAGGATTATTCTAGATCACATGGCAAAGGACAGCACCCAGATGATTCTTGAATATCTCCAGTGAGGAGGACTGAGCAACATCTCTGGGCAACCTGTTCCAATGCTCAGTCACCCACACAGTAAAGTTCTTCCTCATGTTTGGGTGGAACATCCTGTGCATCAGTTTCTGCCCATTGCCTCTTGTCCTATTGCCTGGCCCTCCCAAGAAGAGCCTGGCTCCAGTCTCTTGGCACCCTCATACCTGGGGTTTTTCCTCCCCAGGTTCAGGACCCTGCATTTGCCTTTTCTGAATTTCAGATGGTTCTTCTCTGCTCATCTCTTCACCCTATCAGGATCCTTCTGAAGGGCTGCACAACTCTCTGGGCTATTGCTTGCTTCTCCCAGCTTTGTGTCATCAACGAAACTCCTGAGGAGTCATCTGCCCCTTCATCAAAGTAATTCATAAAAAAGTTAAACAATGTTTGGTCCATTATTAAGCCCTGGGGTACACCACTAGGGACAGGCCTCCAAATAGACCCTGCGCCACTGCTTACAACCCTCAGAGATCTGCTGCTCAGCCAGGTCTCAACCTCCCTCACTGATCACTCAAGTCCGCAGTTTCTGAGTTTTCCTGTGAGGATGTTTTGTGAGACAGTGTAAAGAGCCTTGCTGAAGGCAAGATGCTCTTTACACTCTTTTGCTCATGGTAGATGATATCCACTGCTCTCCCCTCATTCAGCCAGGTAGAGGGAAATCGAGTTGGTCAAGCATGATTTGACTTCTGTGAATCTGTGCATACTACTCCTGATCACCTTGTCCTTCACATTGGTAGAGATGGCCACCAAAATGGGGTGCTCCATTGCCTTTCAAGGGATTGAGGTGAGGCTGACTCTGTGGTATTTCCTGGGTCCTCATTCTTGTGCTTTTTGAAGACTGGGCTTACATTTGCATTTTTTCAGTCCTCAGGCATCACTCTGATCTCCACCAGCTTTCAGACATGATTGTGAGCAGCCTCACTATTGTGTCTGCCAGGTCTCAGCACTTTTGGATGTATCCTGTTAGGGCCCATAGGCTTGTTGATCTCAAGTTTGGATAAGTGTTCTCTGACCCAATCTTACTTGACAGAGGGAAAGTCTTCCTGCTATCATTCCATTACTCTGGTCTCCTAAATCAGGGATCCCTGAGGGCTGGTCTTGTCAGTAAAACCCAATGCAAAGAAGGTGTTCAGTAACTGCCTTCTCTGTGTCCTGATGCCAGGACTCCCTCCATTTAGTAACAGGCCCACAGTATGCTTAGTTTTTCCTTTGTTATTAATGTATTTGAACAAGTCCTTTGTTTTGTCCTTGTCCTTGACCAGATTCTTGAAGGGCCTTGGCCCTCCTTCTTTCATTTTTATTTACTCTGACAACCTCTCCATATTCTTTCCAAGTGGCCTGACCTTGCTTCCATCTCCTGTGTATTTCCTGGCTATAGTTGAGTAATGACAGGAGCTCTTTATTCATCCACACAGGTCTCTTGCTCCCTTTGCCTGATTTCTTGCTCATGAGGATGCCTCATTCTTGAGCCTGGAGAAAATGGTCCTTGAATATCTTTCCCTCTTTTTATTAAAGGTCATTATAGTGATCCTGGAGATTGGGAAACCTTTTCATTTCTACATTGATTTCTGGATTTATGTTTTATGGCTTCTGTCTTAGTAGGTCTTGGAGACATAAGTAACTATGACTTCTAGCACTCATATCTCTTTTTTTTGTCTACTGGCTGTAGGAGATTAGTGATGTTTTATTCATGTTTTTTCTTTGAAGTCTCTGGTAATCAAGAAAGTGACTCTAATCTCTAGGAAATTCTTTGGAACTGAGACATTTGGACATTTTTCCAGAATGTTTTATAAAATTTATATTCCTTAGTAGAGAGGTGGATTTTCTTTTTGTTTTTTCTAAATTTTAACTTCTATTGAAGCCATTTCAGTAAGTGGAAGCTTTGATGAGAAAATGAGCCCATAGAACAATGAACATTGCACTTAATGAGTTCTTTCTCCCTGTAGTGCAATTTACACTTGACTGATTTTTTTAATATCTGAATATGTAACACTTTTGATATTTACTCCATCACATCTCAAAATATACTTAAGTGTTTAAATGAGAAGGAAATTAAGTTATGTCTTGGTACTCATAAATGAAGCTGTTTCAAGTAAAGTGCATTATGATGAGGCCTAGAAAGCAGGAAGTGTGCTTATCTCTGGCTAGGTCAGGTAAATGGAGTAAAGATAATATCTTGTATTGTGGACGAAGGCAGAGAAACAGTTAAAGAAGATGGAACTTTTTTTCAAGACCATATCCAATTTCAATAGTATTTGGAGTGTGGGTGTTCATCTGTCAGGAGGATTAACGATGAATTTCAGTTTTTCATCAAAAAGCTGTACTTTTTGAGTTCTGGATGACTCTATCATGCATAGCTTTCATCACTCTGTAAAGAAAATTTTGTTAAATGTAATTACTTCACAGGCTTGAAGAGCTGATTCAGGCAACTACTATTGATTGCCTAGCTCTAAACTTTAAAAAAAAGTATAATTATTTCAGTTAAAATAGCTGCATAAAATATTTTTAAACTTGTGTGATGAGAAAAATAGAACAATAGTACAATTCCTTTAACTATGACTGATGTTTTAAAAGTGGAAAATGTGGGAGGATGCTTTACAAGAGAATATCTTCTGGCTTTCTGAAGGTTGTAACAGCTATAAGAAATTGTAGCTAGCCTTGGAGGTAGGAAGGTCTAAAACTGAGCAGGTGCCGAAATTTTTGCTCTATTGTAAGTCTAATTTATTCTAAATTTGTACTTCAGAGTCCAGTTGGCAAAACCATTCTTAATAGCAATTATTCAGGAAATATATTAACTTTATGATTCGTTCATCCTAAGAACTAAATCTCCATATTATAAGATTTTTAGGTGACAATACAATATATGCAAAGACAAATTGTAGTGGCTTTTATTTTAAAATATTATGGTCTTGTGATTTTGTGGTAGAAGATGAAGCAACCCTACTACAGCCTATAAGAACAAAGTATTTATGTGGAGGAAGTGTGATAATCATAATGTGTTTTTACAATGATTACAATAGGGAGAAGAACATTTTGTGGTGGTGTGACAACTAAAGGTAGGGGAAAAGAATTATGCAAACTGTCACTTCATGATTTAAAATCAGAACACTTATTTCTGGAGGTTAAATGTTGTGGTTTATGACACAGATATAATGGCCTAGGAGAGTAAGTGGAAAATTCATACAGCTTTCTAAAGTCAGTGGTCTTTGTATACATAGGTAGGTTAAAAGATTTATTCTGTCATTATTATACTATTTGAGTATTTCTGTCAAAATAAATGTTGCATTTTGGGAGTCAAAATATACCCTGCAAATTGTTTACTTGCTGATAATATTAATAATAACAGGCAAAATTCCATCCAATACATTACAGATTTCTGAAGAAGAGAAGCAAGAACAGTGCTTCTTGAGTGAATAAAGTCTTTACATAATTATGGTCTTACATAACCAAGAACATACTTGTTTTTGATGAGTTATCTGATTAATAATTTGAAAACTGCATATCAAAATCCATAGAAAAATAAATTTTAGCATGCGGAATTTGTCTGTTATATTTGTGCAATCTTTGGCTCTGTTAACGAGTTTTCTGCCTTTTATCTGTGCCAAAAATTAGTAGACACGATCTCCAGTGTCTGCATGGGAATTTGGATCTGGAAATACTGGATTACTGTTATTTAAATAGCATAGTCTCACTTAATGAAATTTAGTCTGAACGTATGATGAAATACTTCAGGTTCTATCAACATGTTTTTCTTTCCTGGAGGCATTCTAGTTTCCTAACCTGAGTGTTGGTATTAGTCAGGTATCTAGAAACTATTTCTACAGCTATCAGGAAATTCCAAAAGCCAAGCAAAATTATGGATTCTTTGCACTAGGGCGATGGACCACTTTGAGCAAACCCCAGCTTAGTGTAGTAAAAACTATTCTGCACTATATCCACAATATAGTTTGACTTTTTTCAAGGAGAGTATGTCTTAGTCTGCTTTTGAAAGAAAGAAACTTGGGTTTGCCTTTCAGTTGCAAGCTTATTCTTCCATCTCCCTTAAAGAATAAAAATTAAGGATAAACAACAATTCATAATCTTTTTCTTTACTTCTTCTAAGTATGCCTCTTTACTATCATGAATGCCCCTTTTTTTGCTAACCTATCCATAAAATCAATGAATGATAACTTTACTCTAGTTTTCATAATTTGCATTGGAATTGTGTGGTATTTCAACAAAAGGTTGTTATAGAAAAGGAAGAGGAAATATCATTCATTTCACATAAACTATTTGTTTAGAGGAAACAGTCTTGTTTAAAAGCAGGTTGGATAATACCCCTTCAGTTAAGAAAAACGCCCATTACTGAAAAACAATCTCACAAGACAAAAAATGCACTTAATTTAGCTTGGAAAGTTAAACTAAGCCTTTCAGTTTCATATTTGTGCTTTATTCACTGCAGCATGGCTGCACGTGGTTTCTAAAGGTAATGCTGAGAGGGGATTAAAACTTTTTTTCCTCTTGGTGAAAGCATTTTTCTTTCTTGTGAAACACAAATGCAGTGTACATTTTTCAATTCTTACTTTTCAGTCTTCTGCCTCAGCAAAAGAAACTTCAAAAATTAAAAAAATAACAATTTTTCTTTTTTTCTTTTTTTTTAAAGAATAAGATACACACCAAATATTTTTAAGAAGATTTCCCTTTGTTTTCCTTTATATTTCAGACATGGGACACAGAACTGGAGAGATCTGCAGAGTCATGGGCTGAAACCTGTCTGTGGGAGCATGGACCAGCAAGCCTTCTTCCATCAATTGGACAAAACCTGGGAGCACATTGGGGAAGGTAGTTTAAGATACTATTTTGTGCAATATATGAGATTTTAAAAAATCTAACAAAATTTGCTTGTTAATAAAAGGAAAAAAAATGGCAGAAGCTACAACTTTTGAATGATCTAATACAGTGCTACTGGCTTTCCTAGGTACAGACCTCCAACATTTCATGTCCAAGCATGGTATGATGAAGTGAGAGATTTCACATATCCCCATCCTCATGAATGCAATCCATATTGTCCATATAGATGCTCTGGTCCTGTTTGTACACATTACACTCAGGTATGTAGGTGTGCTTGATTTTAATCACTTATGGAAAAGAGTGGCAGAGACTTCCAGCTACGTTGTGGTCTGACAGAGCACACTAAACCTGCAGCGCATTCCACAGCGCATTAGCACAAAAAGGGTTTGTTCAGACTCCATAATTAAAAGCCCTGGGTATCAATGACAAAGTAAGGTTGTCGTACAAATCTTTAGATTTCATCCTCGTAAATGTCAGCAGGATTGAGGAAAAAGCTCATGAGTCCCAGTGTTAAACTGAGTATATTACTGCTCAGTGCATTTTGCATATTTTGGATAGCTCTTCTTATAATATGTTGAAGAAACAGCTTATTTTAAAAACAAAAAGTTTTCTTAGGTGAATTCCTTAGATCAAACGGTAGTCTTAAAGACCTTGTTTTGACTTCAAAAAGATTTTAAAATTAGTGATAATTTACTTCCTATACCTGAAATCTGTGTATCTAGCCTGAATTTTTGTTGAGGGGTACCAGTCATGCTTTCAATGAATGGGAAATACACGATCTTCTTTATATGGTCCACATATAATTTTTGATATAACATTGGAAAACTTAAAAATTATTAATTTTTAAACAATTTTTTTTGCTTTGCTAGCATAATTTACAATTGTATATAATTTTAAAATAAAGTTACCGCTATATTCTTATTTGCTGTATCTCTAACCTGTAATTACATTTACTATTACATGCACGATCGATACATATATATAGCTTTTTTGTGATACTAGCTCTTCACAATAGTTATATCTTAAATCCTGCTGGATCTACAGATTTGGCTTACCTTGAATAAATAGATTTTCAACACCTGTCATATTTTTATCATTTGAAAATTCCTGACTTTCTAATTTTCATTTTTTTGAGATCTGCAATGAAAGATGAATATAGGAGCACAGCCACCTTAGTTTGCAATGACATAAAACCATATTCATTTAAAATCCATTACTTGGGTCTATTCAGTGTATGAGTATTTTTGTTAATGATTTTATCCTTTCTTACCTCCTTTTACTGCTGAAAAATATCTGTTGTCTCAGTCCAACCAATCCAAACCCCTCTGGGTCTTTAGGTTGTACTGGGAACTCCAGCACACAGGACTGTAACTTCCAGCTCACAATTATCAATTAATTGTGATTCCAAGAATCAGATCTTCAGATCATGTTTTGTAAATGTTTTGCTACACTTTCAAATATATGCTTAGAGCATTTGTATAAAATTAGAGGCATATCTTTACCAGCAAAGTAAAACTTTTCTCTCTGGTAAGGGTATAACTGAATGGCCTTTGACACCTGTAATTAGGCCACTTCAAGCCATTTATAACAGAGGGGAATACATCACTTTGGTAATTTGAGTTTTTGTATATTGGAGATAGTTTTGATTTTAAGTTGATCATCTTTGGTTTTCCTTTTTTCTTTCCCATAGGTTGTTTGGGCTACAAGTAGCAGAATCGGTTGTGCAATTAATTTGTGTCATAACATGAACATCTGGGGGCAGATTTGGCCAAAAGCAGTTTATCTTGTATGCAATTATTCTCCTAAGTAAGTAGATTGATGCCCAAAAATATCTTGAGGGGGCAAGATACTTTATAATAGTCCAGGAAATAATCTGCAAGGAAATCAGTCTGGATTTTCTGGTTTTTGTACTGTTACAATATAGAGCATTGTTCCCAAACAGCCTTTGGCTGCACAAATACTCTTGTGAGTTTTCTGGTGCTTCAGTTTTCTGGCCTGTGTTTTAGTACATATACAGCATCAGAGACATTTATTATAGTGTGATATTTTTCTGAAAAATAAATGTATCTCCCCACTGTGACTTAAAGGAATGTGTAAAAGGAAGCCCTTGGTTAAGATCAAATTTTGTAGGATATTCCATCTAGGAGAGAGTGAAGCCCATTCTCATGAAGTGTAGGAATTTAGTCTTATGGTGCTATGCCAGTCTGAAAAGATCCTACAGTGATTTATGTCAGTTCTTAATTTTTTTTCTTCATGGACTTTTCAACTAGATCCTGTGTATTTGGTGTAGAATCATAGAATCATTTGGATTGTGAAAAACCATTAAGACCATTGACTCCAGCCAGTAACCTAACGCTAGCAAGTCCACCACTAAACCGTGTCCCTGAGTGCCACATCTACACACCTTTGAAATACCTCCAGGGATGGTGACTCTACCACTTCCCTGGACAGCCTGTTCCAGTGCTTGGCAATCCCTTCAGTGAAAAATGCTTCTTAATATCCAATCTAAACCTCCCCTAGTGCAACTTTAGGCCATTTCCTCTCATCCTATTGCTTGTAACTTGGGAATATCAGAAGAATGTTATAATCTATGTGCCTGCTGGTTTTCATTATTTATTTCTTGATATATTAGGTGCTGTTTTATATTAACACGTTAATATGCTCATTGTTTAAGGCATTTTTTGCTATTTTTTTCTGTAAAGGGGTAACTGGTGGGGCCATGCTCCCTATAAACCCGGCCGCCCCTGTTCTGCATGTCCCCCTAGTTTTGGAGGAGGTTGTAGAGAAAATCTTTGTTATAGAGGTATGTACTATTTCACCATTACAGCTATAAACAGGAATAGAAATGTAACTTTCCTTTTGATTTCTTTTCTCACTGTACTTTAACATAGTGGAATAAAATGTATTACGTGTGTGCCCAAAGACAAGTTAGGCCCTACATTACTATGCTGGATGGGAATATGTACTTGTGATACGTGAGGCTGAGTTTTACCAGAGGGAATGGAGTGCACTGAACTCCTGCTGATATGTGCTAATTCAGGGGTTTATGTAGACAAAGATGGAGACTCATTGTGTGCCCTCTATATGCCTTTCTGTAATTACACTGGAAGTCTGTGCAGTAATTTGTTTATAGGGAAAAAATATCTCAGTGACACAGACATGTGATGTATGTGAAAAACCAAGAACAAAGCTAGAAGACATTAGTAATTAAAGAAAATGTCAGCTAGGATGATTATTAACTTACAATTTTTGGAATAGCATTTATAGCACTGAAACTCAGTGTATTATGAAGCTGCTACTTCTTTTTGTCCTACTCTGTGAACAGGTCATTTAGCAATTTTTGTTAATAACTTCTGAGATTTCATATGGACCATATGAAAGCTGCATATGTGTGCCCAAATAGCTTTCTTATGGTTCTAAGTAAGAAATATAGATACAATTATGAGTGTTTCAGAATTATTTTCACTATGTGTGAATAGAAGAGCCTGGTTTTCAGGAGAATGTTACTATGAAATAAGCTTTAATTGCATGCTGTCTATGAACTTGGTAAAACTTTGCCCATGTGTAACAGAGATTGTCCTTGTCCAGTTGGTTTTCTGATGGCATGAAAATATGAAAACAGGAGTGTTAAGAGCAGTTTCATACTTCAATTGTGCTACACATGCTGGGAAAAAAAAAAGTATATATATTTTCTCACTATCACAAACATACTTGAGGTGTTCTATTAATCTTGAGTTCTCCATCTTATGAAGCAGTGGAGACTTTTCCTTGCTTTCTTCCTTTTGTCCACTATTTTATGAGAGCAAAGCTAGTTTACTGAAACATGGTAAGGGATTTACATTCCACACTGATTGTATTTTTCTTCTAAGAGATTTTCTTTTTTGCCTATTTTCTGAAACAGAGGATTCAGAAAGACCTTATTCCCCCCGTGAACCAGAAGAGGAAACCAATGAGATTGAACGTCAGCGATCCAAAGCCCAGGATGCCACTGTGCAAAGCCGGCCAAGAACACATCAACCTTCAGCCTCCACAGGCACAGATGACAGTGAGAAAAATGAAGTGATAAGCACGCAGCAAATGTGTAAGGAATTTACCTGATTTGCAAGTGGTCAACAAAATTGAATTTTCTGGTATCAAAATCATTACAGCAAATTTGCTTTTTGTTTGTTTTAGCTCAGATTGTTTCATGTGAAGTAAGGCTAAGAGATCAGTGCAAAGGAACAACTTGCAATAGGTATGGTAAATTTTACAGTTGTCATTTTGAGATTTTTCTGAAAGGCTATATTTGTACATGAGCTGGAATATTTTCCCTTTTTGTAATCCCAGGATTTAAAACCAAGTTGTATTTAATTCTCTTAGGTATGAATGTCCTGCTGGCTGTTTGGATAGCAAAGCCAAAGTTATTGGAAGTGTACATTATGAAATGGTAAATACTTTTAAATTAGATTTTGTACCAGTAGAGTGTTTGATAAAATGTCTTTTCTGTTGGCATACTAGTTAAAAATGTATTAAGAATGGATTTGGAGTATGTCAGCATTCACCGAAACTAAAAGCTTACACCAAATGTTTAAGAAAGCATCAGATGACATAAATTAACATCTGCTATTCTGTGTGTACTGTGCAAATGCACTTCATACTTATACATACACAGAAGTAGAATTTTTGTGTCCACATATTTACATGCAAATATGTGAAGGTGGGACTAAAGGAGGAGTACAGCAATTTGTGGGTATGCTTGTATGAATTGTTTCAATAAGATGGACCTGCTTGTGTGTCACCTGAATACTAGCTAAGAGTTTATCATTTATTCTGTAGAACAGGAAAACAGTATAGGAAATGACATGTACTGTGAACAAGTGTACTGTAAATGAGAATAATTTATCTCTGAGTTAGGCAAAGTGATGGTTATTTTGCTTGAAATAGCACCTACATGGAATAAGTCAAACATAAAAGACTCTCTTCCAAGTTTTTAATGACACATTGTAATTAAAACCTGCTTTTTGTCTGACATGGATCTGCTCTTTCTGCTCTGTTTTTCAGCAATCCAGTATTTGTAAAGCTGCCATACATTATGGCATCCTAGACAATGAAGGTGGCTGGGTTGATGTGACTAGGCAAGGGAGGAAAAATTACTTTATCAAGTCTTACAGAAATGGTGTTCAGTCAATTGGGTAAGTTTTTCTTAAAATTAAAATGTATGAAAAGGTTTTCATCTGTTTGTTTTTGTTTCATATTAAATACATCAAATTTTAAAAAATATTTTGCTATGCTTTTTGTCATAAAGAATATGAAAATGCTATAAAAAGGCGTGTGGGTATAGAGATATTGTATCCATTCTGAAACTTTAGCCAGTGTTTAATGGTGGACAGAGAGTTGGCACAATAATAATGTGAAAGAAGGTTAAATAATTTACAGAATGACTTGGGCAGTAAGTTAGTGTTTCTAATTAAATAATGTTGAGAGTATTCAGTTAATTAATTGGTAAGAATATATATATTTATTGTCAAAAACTAGCATACTGGCAGATTATTTTATGTGTTTTGGCCATGGACAGAGTAATCTATGGCAGTTAGCAAAGCAATAATATTACAAGTTCATGTTCGTAAATAACCCTCTTGTAGTGTGCATATGGAAAAATAAGAAAATATATCTCTTCCTGGATGCTTTGGTAATTTCATCACAGTTCCACAGTTTACATATGACATTTTTCACAAATATTTTGTACGATTTCTACATTGGCCAGTGATGGAATAATATGCCATACTGGAAACTTAGTTTGGAGGTGTACTGCACTGCTGAGGTGCCTTCCCTAAGACTGGTATGTGAAAACAGCTCCAAATACTTGTAGACATGCTAAAGAAAAACCCAGAAAAGCAACACATAGAAGTGGAGAATGCTTGGCTGTTTCATATACAATTATCCAAGGATAGAAAAACACCAGTATTAATATATTTGAATCTAAGGTGTTACTGGTGTTTGCAAATTATACTCCACTATATCATAATGTATTCTTCAGAGCTTTACATTGATGTCCTTATTTCTGTCTATATTTAGTATATGTGTAATAGTGGTATGTGTGTAGGTCAAAGGGTTGATATTGAGCTGAAAGAAAACAGAATTTTTCTGAGTTATATATTTGGCTCACATGCAAAACCAAGAGTCAAGGAGATAGGTAATCATCAGTGGCTGTACTCTCACTCTGTGCTGTGCAAGCAAATGATACACGCTATGACATCTGTCATCATTTCACTTTTCAACAGATATGTCTAAGGCAGAATAGAGAGGGGCATTGACATGGTAGACCAAATTCAGTGGCCTATAATTTGGACTACCTGGGTAGCACTTAAGTCATTGATACCAATCAGTTTCTCTGGGTCATGTGATGACTGGACTTTGGTTTGATTTACCTGCATAAAAATGAAGATTTGACAAACATTTCTCTTTTTTTACTTGCTTTGATACAAAGAGAGAAATAGATCTTGATTATATCAATACTAACATATGAGGAGGCAGCTTGCTTAGAAATGTAGCAGTAGTTAAGCTGTAAAAAACTCTTTAAACTGGAACCAATTGATTTCCCATCAGTTGAAATCTCTGAGTTTCTTTGCTATATGAGAAAAAACTGTATGATTGTCCAGCCTACAGAGTGTATTTAGCACCTATCCTCTGAGAATTGGAACTCAGGGGAAGTTATTTTGGCTGTGGGATAAATAAAGATTATTTGTCAAAGTTTCAAACCTTCAAAAGGCCCATCAATAAGGCAGGGGATGCCTTGCAGCTACCTGACTCTCACCAGTGTCTGTAGATGGAGTCTTGCATAAACTGCTATTTAATCTATTCAAGAATAGATGAAATAAAGTGGATCTCACCTCTACTGTTTGTTTCAAAACAGAATAAAGAATACAGAAAAGTAAGTGTCAGGGCAGTATACAGCAAGTGTCCTAATCTTCGACTCCGGTGATTTCTTATCAGGATAGTTATTACCAATGGTTTTTCAGCTGTTGGATTTTCTTAGGGTAGGGTCCTGTTCTGAGTATCTCAACAAGCTAGTGAACAATAGAATACATATTCCTACATCAGAGTTTGACAGTGCTAGGACAACAGAAGAATGAGCTACATCAGTGAACGCTAATTGGAATCCAATAAATGAGCAATGTGCAATTGATGGATCATACAAGTAAATAAACTGATGCCGGCAAACAGTTAGGTCCACAGGAGCAATTTGCTCTAAAGGTGAATAGGGAATAATTTCCTTGGTTTGTTGTTGGTTTGTTTGTTTGTTATTTTTTTAATAAGTAACTTTATGGGTGCCAAAGACATCCTCAGCTTCTTTGTTACAGATGAAAAACACCACAATCAGAGGTATATCCCAGGAGTCGAAAGAGAAGGAAAATAGAAGATGAGAGGAATAAAATAGAAATGTTCATCAATTTGTAATGAAACAACATAATCCACGTAGCTGTTTTTTTATGACAAGAGGAAGCAGATGCATCTGAGTGCCATATAATTACTGGCACTCAAAAAGAAGAAAAAGAACTCTTGCATGTTATACTAGGTTTTTAATGATGCTTATGATAACAGGAGATGCAAGATCCAAGAGTAAAATTTAATGAAACATTTCAGGAAGGCTGGAGGAGAAACTCTTCTCGGTGTCGGAATTGTTGATAGGAACGAACCTTTAGCAAAAGGTGAATGAGCTCTTCTGGTAGATGAAAGCTTCTAAGCAACCACATGCTACATTATGAGGGACCAATATATTGCTTAATTGGTTCCTATCACAAGTGCCCTTTGCAAATTACACTCCTGAAAGAGTTTTACAAACATTCCTGTTTTTGAAACAGTTTTACTGGGAGTACAAAGTAGATGTGTCATTGCAATGAATATATTTCCAACTGGGGAGAAGGGGGTGCAGTGAGTAAAAACTGTTTGGGATATTCTCTTGGGTTTACTTCCATATTTTCTAATAAAAATAATACTAGCTAAAAGAAATCACTGAAATATGTTATTTACTGATAATTTCTAATATTTCTTCTTCAGAAAATACCAATCTGCCAACTCCTTCACTGTCTCTAAAGTAACAGGTTAGTATTTATTTCTTACAAGCTCAGTACTACTCTGTTTTTTCTAAGTAGTAAACATTTACTTTTTTGTGTTTTATTTTCTTCAGTTCAGGCTATCACCTGTGAAACCACAGTGGAACAACTGTGCCCATTTCAAAAACCAGCCTCACACTGTCCGAGGTAAAGTTCATAAAATGTTATTAAAGTGCTGCTCTATTTTCTGCCATTTACTAATTATTTTAGGTTATCTTAAGTTGTTGAGAAAGGTGACAACAATAGATGTAAAAATGAAGTCCAAAATGTTCAAGTGATATTTTAGTCTTTGGTCTCAGTAGAAGGCAAGGTAGGTAAAGATGATCTGCAGGATTTTTCATTAGGAAAATCTCTTTTTCTTTCACTCATTAAGATCCTGTTGCTAATCTTAGTGAAATCCTTACACTAAAGACTGCGAATAAAAGTACATTTTTATTTTTCATTGTCCATTATTATATATATGCACCTTGGGCAAAGTACACTTTATTTCAATTTATTCACCTGTAAAACAGATACAATAGAAGGATTAAATGCAGATAATTATCATAGAAGTTACCGATTTGCTTGGGAGTTCTGGAGAAACTGGATTTTAAAACAATTTTGAAATATATCTGGTTAAGGTAAGGCCTGGCCTGCAGGTTTGCTTTAAATATCTGTGCCATTTCTTTGAAGCCCGTGTTTTAACTCTTCGAAAGGCGCCTCTACCGCAATATTTTGACAAAGGAGTTTGGTAACAGTTGTTAAAACCATAGATGAGTCAAAGGTAAATACACTGCAGCATGATTTACCACAAATTAAGCTGGAGATATCCACAGGATTACTTTCATAGCAATCCTACAGCCAACACAGGAAACAAGTACAAAGCCAAAACTGCTAGGAAAACATCCCTTCATGTAGCACTTGGGCCCATGGACTTACTTGGTGTTTGGCTATGACTCCTGGCTTTCTAGCTGGAAGATGTGGAGAAGTAAGCTAAGGACTGGAACCCAGGAATGGATGGGTACAATCTCCTATCTGTTTCTTTTTCTCTTCATTATTCAAAACTAAAGCTAGCTTCATTAACAGAAAAACAGGTTTTGTCTTTAGGAAAATTAAAAAATAAGTACAAAGTTTAAAATGACATAATTCTGATGTGTCAACTTAAGGAGCTTCACAACAGCAATGATTCATTCAAGATTCCATGCATGCTTTTAATTCTGAAAATGTAGTCTTGGGAATTACAAGCAGTAGTCAGCCATGACATTGATTACACAACCTCATTTTTCCCTCTTACTCCCAACTCATATATCAGCAAGCCTTCAACAGGCATCTTCAACTTCTTGCTTCCTTCTGACAAAAATATCTTTCCTGACTCTTAACAGCATGTTTTAGTTACCCATCTGGCAAGACTCTAGCATGCCCAAGTGATTTGACTTCCCAAATATTGATTGGAGCCTGGATAATATTTTAGAGAAGGTCATTTGCCTAGGGCTGCCCCATGTAGGGTGGCTCAATTTTTCAAATGAAATAGCTCAGAGTAGACCTAGAGTCAGCTGATGGCTCTTACTTGTAGCATATCACAGTTAGCAAATAAAATGCTGACACCTTTTGTACTTTACTTAGGTTCCCACATGTTTTCTTGTGCATTTTGAAGGTATAGAAGACATGAATCACAGAGAAAATTTTCCTCAAATGTTAACAAAATGCAGTTAATAAAGACAGTGTTTGTTTTAGTAGGTTTCTCACCTCCCATAATCAGCTAGGAGTCTCACTGCTTTCCAAGGTTTTTCATTCTAGCCACATATGTCAATGCTTAGCTTCATTATAAGTTGCTAAATTGGCTTCTGTCACCATGTCATCAGTATCAAAGCAGGTCCTCAGTCAGATCTGCCTCTTCTGAGACTGTACATTTTGATAGGGCACTTAGAATAGGATAAATTATAGAATAATGAACAGGCTGCCTCCTCACTGACTTTTCTACTTGCCTCACATATGTTGAACAAGAACACCATCTACTTATCCAAAGGAAAGAAGACCAGACATGTTAAAGTATGATTTTAAGCACTTCATTATGAACTTCAACACATCAGCAATGCTTTCAGTTGTATGGTCAAAACCTCAAAAACTGACAGATGTAAACTAAGATTATGGACCCATATGTATAGACAATCAACTTGAATTTTACTTAATTATGCTATCAGTGAACATGATATATAAATCCTCTGATACTCTTCCTAACTGTTTCTGGTTTTGTTTTTGGTCTTTCAGGGTGTATTGTCCTCACAACTGTATGCAGGCAAATCCACACTACGCTCGTGTAGTTGGTACACGGATTTATTCTGATGTAAGTACAGGGATTTACATTGTGTTATAAAATGAGACATAAAATTCTATGAAAAAAATTATAATGTAACGATCAGATAGAATATTGATACACAGTTTTCCTCCATATGATGATTTTTTACAAAAAAAAAAACCCTTTCTTTTCAAAAAATCTTTTACAGAGGCTTCCATTTAAGGTAGCAGTAGTCAGATGCTGAAGATATAGAAAATTATTTGGAAATTCATTGTAGTCTTCACTAGGCTCTGAACCCATACTTCAGGTTTTTTTATCAAAATTCCCACTGCTCAACATTTGTCCAACATTACCAGTGTATACTCATTTAAACCCTTGCACTTTAAATCCTGATGCAACCATAACTTCTGTCAGACTATACAAAAAATATTGCTCTTAAAATAAATGTCTACAGTCTCATTATTTTGAGTATTTCTTATCTGTGTGAATAGCTAAGTATTTGCAACAGAGTTTTGATATATTTGTGTAAAGTATCTCACACTGTCATATTCTTTTAACAGACTTTTTTTGTCATTCTGTTTGCTAGTAAAATTTTTCCCTGTCTTTTCTACAGCATGTTTAGTTCTGAGGTGGGTGGAAAGTCTGAAAAGAGGTTTCTAATTTATGCCTCTCCTTTGTCATGTCTCTATGAAGAAGCCAGGATGTAGCGGCAGAGAAAGCAGTTTGTATTTTTGGCAGTAAACTCTAGTTTAACTGTCCTATGGATGTCAAAAAGGGTAGTATGGCAACCAGCTGGGTCAGATGTTAATTTTCACTACTTTCCAGTTCTTTGAAATGTGTGAAATATTTATTCCTCAGCATTATGAAACTAACTGATGTCCACTGGATTACCTGAGTGTCTTGCCCTGAAAACACTCTTGTCCATAAGTAGTGTCATGGATGTGAATGGTATTTCCAGTTCAGAAAGATAATTGATTTGTGAACTGGATCCTTAATGTGCATAAAAGGGGCAGTGGAAATAGATTCAATGCAAGTCCAGTTTGTGGAAGATGATTTTCTTTCAGCTCTGTGGTTGCAGTTAAGGGCTACAGACAAAGTTTTCCAGCGAGTTAGAAGAGACTATTGTAGGAGAAAGAAGACATGCTTGTGTTTATCCTTCACAGGGGAAATCTCATAATATGTATTTTCTTTGGCTGGACAAGTCCCAGATGACTTTAATTAGTGTAACGATTTAAAATTATTTTAGGTGTACTATCTCATTATTCATCTCCATTATATAGCAACACGTGCAGCCATACTGCTTTTAGGAAAAAATGGATGTAAATACAGGTGAAAAACCAGAGATGGGAGTCTTCTTATCAACTTCAGATGCTGTCAGGGTAGACATTTACACTGAAGGTGATGTTCTAGATTATGTTTTCAGTAGTTTTTAGTACAGAGAGTATAGTGGTACAGGAGACAAATAGGTATCTGCAGAGCAGAAGTATTTTGAATTTTTCAGTGTGTCTACCTTACTTCTTCCAGGGGCTGGAGACCAGGAAATATCCTTTATCTAAAGAGTTTGATGGAGTTGTAAAATTTTCTACCATTTGAAGGCTTTGATGATACAAATTTTTGTTTCAGTAACCATGTATAGAAATATTCCCTGAAACTTTTGCAAAAGTATTCATAATTCTCTGCTATTGTAAAATATAGAGAATATGATGTAGAAGGATATTAAATAGGTCCATATTCCTGTGATGGTATGTTAAAGACACTTGTGGTTTAAATGTCTTTGTAGAGTAGTGCTATGCTGTGGTAGATACTGGTATTTGTTGAGTATCTGAAGAAGGAAAATAATTAGCCTGGTATTCAGATCCCATGACCTGTTAAAAATACTAACAAGCTTAGGAGTGTTCACAACACAGTAATAAAGCAAAGCCATATAATTCTGTATGAAGTGCTCATACTAGCTTTAAAATACTGTCTTATGGATCCTTTGGAATTTCTTCATCAAAATTAAAGAAACAAACACAAATCTTTGAAGTTTCCAGGAAAGACAAAGGGATGCTGATGTAAACCACAAATAATATGCTGAAATTTGTGATAGACATAGTGAAATCCTGTTTTGCTTAAATCAACAGGAAGCTTGCCTTACTGGTTCAAGGAAGTGTGATCTGCATAACATAATACTGAGCACAGGAAATCGTGTGACATCACTACTGGAATCTGATTCCATTTAGATGCATTCTAATAGTCTCATTCCAAGACAATGAGAAGTTATTGAGAGATAAGGACAGATAATACTTTGTAAAAAAAGATGTTCTGTATAGGTTTATAAAACTATATGCATCTATTTGTAGCTATTCCTACAAACTAGTTCATAATTATGAATTTATACTCATGTAATTGTTCATTTATTCAAGAACTATGTGAATATGTTCTCCAGTCTCATCTGGAATGTAGCACCAGAATATCAGTTTATTTTCATCTGAAAATTGCCTCTGAGCTGGCTTCATGAACCCCGGTCTTCTGACGTCTCCTTTTTCACATTTTCCATTCAAGCATCTTGCCTTCACCTTTGAAATGTTGTGCATTAGCCCAGCCATACTTGATTGGTCCAGGTGTGGTGCCAGCCCTAACAATGACCGCATCCTTTGCTGGACATTGTTTCCAACAAGCAGTTAGCCTGCTCTGTCAAAATCTCCATCCCTTGAATTTTCCTTTCCTTTTTACTTGACTAGAAACTTCCAAATAGTGTTGGAACAGCCAGCACATCTTAGCCATCCTCAAATGTAATTATGAAAGTATACCCTTATGTCATGGTATAAAGGGTAAGGGTACATTTTGGTTACTATTACAGAGGTGAAAAAGCTGATCTTTCTTTTCCCCAGTTGTACCTCCAGCCTTTTTTTATATCTCCAGGGGGAACTGAAAACAGAGTTACTGCTGTGTTATTGTACTAGGAATGAATAGAATGGTTTTCTTCTAGTTCTTCAGTGTAGTTAATTGCTTGTAAATATCTTTTATTTCTTCTGACTGTAATCCTGTATTGCAGAGGCCATTATTCCCCCTGGGTATTTGAAATTGCACATGATCAGTCTACTCTTTAGTTACTCGACAGTATGGATAAGTAAGGCATGCTATAATCTTAACAATAAGGCATCTCTTGGTGTTCAGGATATAAAAAATATTTTGCAACCTTGGGAGGAGGAAAAGTACAGAGGGGTATAAATGGCATCTTTTCTGGCATGTTCAAAAACTGCACCCAGCCGTGTGGAAAGAAAAACTCTAAAGCATCTTTGCAGAAGATTATTTGCATAAATTATTTCAGATCTTTACTGCTTTAAATAGTGTAACGTTAAAAGACAACCTATATATGAGTGAACATGGCAAGTCCTGTGCTTAGAATAAAAGTAGGAAAATCACTGCTATTTTAAATTCTTGATTTTAGATAGCATTGAGATTGAAAATGGTTATGATAACATATATAAATTATTCCAATTATAACTGGAACAAATGCAGTTTTTAGTTTAAATTGTGCCCTGTTTCACCAGCTATTTATATTTGCTAAATTTTTAGAGGTTGTTTGTGGAGAAACCTATTGCATTGAAAACTTTTCCCACCAAAAAACCTTGTTTTTAAGTGGAGATACACTGAAGCTGGAGCTGCACTTTGCTATGCTATGTTTTAAAGATTGGGTCCTACCTTCTGGAATATCTAAGTTTCATTCTTCCGATAATTATTAAAATGCTGAAAGAGTAATAGACTAGTGGAAGTTTAAATCAATTATTTAAATTAAAGTTATCAAGAATGTCACTGAGAAATCCTTCTGTGTATATTGTTTATTCCTCATGAGTTCACAAGGGGAATTTGTGACCAGAAAATAGACGTTTCAAGCAGCTGTAAGTGCTGTAAACTTAACAGAGAACTTTCATTTTAGACCTCTATCTTCTGTCTGATGCTCCCATTATATTCTTCATCTAATTAGCTTTTAATATTTACCCATGCCTGGATAGAAAACTGCGATGCTCCCTTTAATTATGGATCATTTCACTAATATTTGAGGCTTTGGCTGATAGATCCTTTCATTTTGAAAGTCTGAAGTATTCAAACATCTTCCTGATCTTTGAACTGAAATAGCCTGAAATAAATTATTTTTGCACCATGGTGAAAATGATCTTAAATCTCTTTCTGAATTCCTATAAAATGGCCTAATTCCTAATGAAGCTGATTTAAATATCGTAAGACTAATAAAAATAGTCATGCAATAATTGTAGTTATTTTATGTTTCCTAGACTTGGTTTAAATACCTGTATTTGTCTTTCTCTAAAAAATGGTGATATAAAAGGACGAGTGCAAAGCTAATCTGTGTCTTCCCTCCTCAGATCTCCAGCATCTGCCGGGCAGCAGTCCATGCAGGTGTGGTCCGCAACCAGGGCGGCTACGTTGATGTGATGCCAGTGGACAAAAGAAAGGTCTATGTGGCCTCCTTTCAGAATGGGATATATTCAGAAAGGTACAGAGCCCATCTGCAAAGGTTACACTTTACTCGTGGCCTTGATAAGGTCCACAGTCTGGCATTGTGTCTGCTTGTAGCTGGGGCAGTGCTGGAAGCCAAACAAACAGGCCACCAGGGGTGATTTACAGAGCTTGTGTAACAGCAGCTGCGGTGACTTTGGAGGAACTGTGCTGGTGGAGCTGCCTGTCTCCTCTAAGCTCATACAACATTACCCTGAAAAGCTGCTTATGAAATAAAGTAAACCTCTTGTTTGCTTTGCTGGTTCTGTTGCAGCTATCACAATATTGGATAAGAAAATTGCAGTTACTCCTTTAAGGATTTTTAAAAAATTAACATTAACGGTGCAGGTTCATTGGTTCCTGATGAACTGTTCATTAGTGATTTACATGGTATCGCACCAGTGATCCTGAATCATACTTAATACTCACAAACATTAAAATTCACAATAATTTAACATATTTTTGATGTTCTTTTTTTATATAATTTGTTGTTAACAGTGTTTTTGTGAAAGACATGGAGATGCTGTGAATGTTCACTACTTTTGTTGGGTGTATTTATACATTGTGTGATGATAACACATGATTATGTGTGGTAGATTTAATTTAATCCCTGAGAGGGTTCTCCAGGTTCCAAAGGAAGAAAGAGAAATTATTTTAAAAACATTGTACCACTCTTTTTGTCCTGTAAAGCTTAGAATGTTTCTTAGACTAAAAATGATGGCTGCCTAACTAGATTATAGTCTTTCTGAGAAATTTAAGTGGGAAAAAACCTCAAAAGGTTTCTGTAGAAAACTCAGAAGTAAGAAAATATTGAATATTTTTGTCTTGTTTTTAATAGTGGGTAGAAGAATGTCTTCTCCCTTTCTCTCAGACCTCTCAACAGTTCTGGAAGCTTGTAAAATACAGATTTGCTTTGCTCAGTTGCAGTTGCAGTTGACTTATTTTACATATTTTTTGACTTTTCTCTGTGATCATCCAATTCCCTTAGACTGCTTCCTTACTGACACTTTTGCTGTCCATATAAATTTTCTTGAGTAGAGGCAGACAGGAAGAATGTTGCAAATTTGATCATTACTTATACTTCAATATATGTATTAGATACTATCTATAAATATAAATTTAAAATATGTATAAATACACATATATTTACATATTAATCATCTTGGTAAAGTTTGGGAGGTCAGAAGTTTGGAAGAGAGTCGCATACAAGTTTTCTGTGAAGCAGAAGATGATGAATTCTAATGCTGTTGAAGCCAACCTCTTCTATTGTGCCTTTTCTTGCTTCCACCTCCATTTCTCTTTCCTTCCCAGATAATCTTCAGGCCGGGTTGGCTAAAGAAAAAACAATGGACCAATAAATAAGACATGCTGGTCCATGGTCCAATTTTTAAGGCAAAAATATTTATTCTATCAACATTTCATTGGAATTGGATATTTTTTTTTCTTTTCTTTTGAAGCCAGATACGTATCCATTCAGAAGGCATCCCCTTTGGTTTTGTTAGACATTAGGTCTCTGTAGAAATCTGTTATTCATTGTATAAGCAATTAACAAACGAGTGATCTCCTAGGTCTTCAAGTTCTCTCCAAATACATTTGCTAGAAGAGTAAGCATAAGATATATGTTTTCTCTGTTTCCAAAACACTTTTAGGATTTTGCTTCAATTCTTTAAACCACTATCCCTCATCACAAAGGATTACTTGAATTTTTCTATGTTGTATTTTGTTCCTATTAAGCTGTTTCAGAAAAAAATCTGAAATTTATGTAGTTTTTATTTGTAGCAGTTTTTAAAAAATCCTAGATAGATAAATTGAGGAGTTGTCAGAAGAAGTGCTGCAGGATACTAGAATTAACAATTGAAATTTTTTAAAAAGTTGTTACTGGAGTGTTATGGTCTCAAAAATAACATAAAAACTGGTTTTATGTTTCAGTTTACAGAATCCACCAGGAAGCAAGGCTTTCAGAGTATTTGCTGTTGTTTGAATCTAGCAAGTAAAACATGTAACAGGCAAGTGAAACCAGAGCACTTGGAAAAGATTAATACAGACCATTTCTTGTGATGCCTAAAATTTGTATAAAGCTGTAACATTATTGTACAGAAGATGTATACTGCTTTCCACCAAAAAAATTTAAGTTGCATATAAATCTTAATGAAAAAAATCTGTAAAAATAAACATGGGAGAAAAATTCACTTGAAAATCTATAATGATATATAACATTCCTTTGAATCCTGTGTTAAATATTGCTATATTTTCTTAGCAGTTACTCCTATACAGTTAATTCAAAGCTCATAAATATTCTTTGTTTTCTTCATCTGAATATATTATTATATGGTGCTTTATATATGCCACTAACAGTAACCTTAAAACTATACCAGAGGGAGGCCTGAGTTTTTATTTTCAATGTACATAAAAGAAGTCATCCCAGTATTTTGATAAAATAAATCATGCCTTAAAGTAAAATAAATACATATATAACTTTTTGATGATTTAAAATAGCATTAGCCATGAAAGCATCAATGAAGAGCTAGATTGTTCTCAATTTCACACTAATCATAACAAGTACAAATACCTATTTTGAAATAAATTGGGATAAATTCCTATAAAATATAGGAAGAAGCCCTAGGTCATGCTAACATGTTTTCCTTTAAAAAATATTCTTAAGAGACTGGGACATTCATGTCTATTATTTTTAAAATAGATTAATAAAATATTTATTGGATGCTGTTAAGCTCTTTCCTTCAAATAGCCATAATTCATTATGGCCCAATCCTTCACAGATATTCCACTGTGTTGGGATGGGTGTGTGAAACAGACAAATATAACCTTGAAGGATCTCATAAAATCTTTGTATTAAGAAGTGCAGTAAGGAATTAAGGAATTCCTTAAGTGCAGTAAAATTAAGGAATAAGCCTGAAGTTCTGCACAAACACATGCTTTATTTTTGCCACGTGATTCCTTCAATTTACCTAAATTTGGGTTCAGAGAAAATGTAGAATTGTACACATTCAAAAAAATTTGCAAGTTTACAGCCTTGAGCTGTGCATGCTATCAATATGCTAAACATTAATATGGGATTAAATGTTAAAAAAAACCAAAGAAAATGGTAACAAAGGCTAACCTTGCTCCTTGTGACCTGGCAAATACTCCTGCAGGCCAGGAAGTATAGTGGTACGAAGCTCAGTGACAATTTATGTCATTTGTTGCTTCACAATTTTAAAGAATTCATTTATGGTGAACAGCTTGATACATTAATTTTACCATATTATGGTATATGAAGAACATGTAGTGGTGATACTATGTTTCTTTCTATGAAAAGTGTATTGGTGCTTTAAGACTGAAAAGCTGTTAAACTTTATTTTTGGTATATTTTGTTTCTGTTGTTGAATTTATTTCACTCCAACTTGTAAACTTATTCATATTCTTCATATTTCAGAATACTATATTCTGCCTTCTCTTTTGCTACATGTACTACCTCATGTAGTTAGGCAAGCTTTGTTAGTTTTTTCAATCTGTTTTGAATAAAATTAATTTACATTGTAAGAATACCTTTCACTGATTTTTTTTTTTTTGGTCCTGATTCAATAGAAAGAATGTAATAGCCACCCTAAATATATGCCTTTGTTTGTTTTTCTGACCTAAACATTGCAAGCAGCCATAATCTGAGGTTCTAAAACTCTAAAGGCAATTTAGACCCAAACCTTTCACTAATTGCATCAGAAGTCCTATGGGTAAATCTCCTTTTTTCAAGTTTTGACCAGGGTCAAATTAATGAGGGAGACTAAGAGTCTTTCATGTACAACCCTATTTTTTTCTGCAAGTGGTGGCCATTGAAAGAAGCTTTTATACAGATTTTGTAATACTGGCATTAACCATTTTTCAGGATTGAAACCAAAGTGCAAATCCCTCTGCAGTCGGGCAGGGGTGGACCCTTGGGGCCATAACAATAAAATTAGTGCTTGGTGGGAGGAGAGAGAGAGATAGCTCCAACATTCCATGGGTGAATATTTGCTGTGAGCAACTCTACTGGTCAACAGAGCGACAAGAAGAAAGTTACTCACCCCCCTTTCTCCTCACACATTCCATTGCCCAAATTTTTTGGAGTTCTGTTGCTTTACCCCATGCAATGACTATCTTGCTCTTATCTAAATATTCCAGCTAACACCAGCTTTTTGAGAAACTTTCTTCTGTCTTTACTGTAAGTAATAAGTCAATGAGCAGACATTTCCAGAAAGTTGTAAAGTGGGAGGTACACTTTGGTGTTTCTTTCTGCAGCAGAAGCAATTGTAGGCCAGATGCTCCACTAATTCACACAAAGCCTAGAAGAATAACTAACAGTATTAGAAAACTTGGCTGATGAAAAAAACATACAGAAAAGTCAATTTTCAGCTTTAGTGAACTTGGGACATATACTCATAGTACTAGCTGGACATAAACTAAGGAGAGTTAATGAGCATTTCCTAAAATGTGGATGCTGAGGAATTTTTATTAAAGGGTTCACAGACTTTGTTGTGTCTTGATTCCTGCATGGAGGACTATCTGATCAAAAAATTTTGCATAAAATGATTTTGAAACCAAACCTGAAACACAGGCTGGGAGAACCTTTCTGTAAGTTTACAGATTTTAAACTGAAGAAATTGATTCATGTTGTATGTAAATGTCAAGAGTGTCAGTTGTCTATGGATTCTCAGTGGAAAGAGGAAAATAACATCAGCTTTTTTTGCATGTATTGATAGTTATGTTCAGGACAATGCATGACTCTTTATTTCATATAGCAGAGATGTAACCAAGCTAATCACATTAAGAGTGTCTTCTGTGTGTCAATTGCTTTTGAAGTATGTTTTGAATTTGGATTAAAAGCCAGATAACCCAGATTCATGTGAATACATAAGGGAGGGTTTATTTCCTGCAATTTCTGCAGTCATATAAAGGGCAAGATTTAGAAACATAAATATTTGGAAGTTACAAAGATTATTCATACAGTGCAATATTCTGTTCAGAAATGTATATAAATACTGTATGAAATACTGTACTGTCACACTTCTATGGCTTAAGGGTTTTTATAGCATCTGTGGAACTCTAGGGAATTATACAAGGAGTGAAAAGCCTGAAGATTTTTGTTTCATTCAGTGTATAATATGTATCTTAGAGAGTTTTGGATATACAAATGACAGCATACTTTAACACTCAGAAAATTGCATATGGTTTTATAAAAACATGCATTGTGAATATAGGAAAAGAATCCATGCTGTCAATCTTAGCTTTAGCCTGTCTTTACTGTCAGAAATAAATGATGGTGATAGTATCTTATATATGGTCACTATTTGTATTATTGATATTATTCTTAGCAAAGCAGAAGTCCTTGACATGACAAGTGAAAATACAATAAAATGTGATTCCTGCTCCATGTTAGCATAGGATGATAATGTGACATCTGAAATTTGCCATCAGCTGTTCAATGATCTGTGCTGTCTTGTTTGCTGGGAGACAGATCCCTACATCATTAAACCATCATAGTATTTTTTAAAAAGTGCTAATAATGAGTGTTAAATATTCAGAAGCCAGCAAAGCCCCCCAGTCAGACCAGCTTGGTATGGTAAGGCACAGGAAAATAGAAGAGACAGAAGGAGGAAAATCAAGAACATGCAACCAAAATGGCCATGAGCTCATGTGTGTTACTATCTGCATCAATTACTGCAGTAATCACCCCAGTTATTCAATTCAATATCTGCCCTCTGTGCTCTATCCAATATTGGTTTTGTCTTTGCTAACAATGGGGTTAGTCTCTGACGGCTGGCAGCAAAGCTGTTGGTTAAAAACTGAGATGATACACTGGCCAAACAACACTTTGCCTTAGTAGGTACAGAAAAGACTTCAGTTGTCAATATCAGTAACTCTCGGGCTTTTAGATCTCCAAATTTAATTTAAAGCATAAGCATTTATAACACTATTAACAATAATATTGAAATTTAATATGAAGTATGGTTATGCAATTTAAAAACTTTATTTGATGTGTTTGCAGTTATTTCTGAATGAATGATTTTCTATGACAATATCCATATTAAGTGTATGATCTTAAAATAAATACAAGAACTTCCCTTTAGATTTGCTTACATGTCTACAGGCTGAGAAACTCATAAGACTTTGTAGTAATACTAATTATTTTTAGGATCCTCAAGAAATTAGAAGTGCTAGGAGGTAGTAGGTCTTCCAAACAGCCTACACAGTTTGAAAAACAAGTACTTCAGTGGCCTAATTATTCACTTAGGCTTGTTTATATGCAATGTAAATAGCAAGCTGGCTCTGACTTCTTATAAATTGCTGCTACTGTACATCTCAAAGATAAATTTGAAACAGTTGCTAAATAAATCTCCCTGTAGTCAGTTCAATCTTTATTCCATATTTATCTGTTGAAATCCATCTGTTTCTTGTTGGTGGTTGTTTGCCTACTGAAGATCATGTCCTCTAAATAAGTATTTCTTTCATTGTGTCAGAACAACTCCAAGGCCTTTGAGGCTGCAGGCTGCACTGAACACAGAAACAGAGCAATCATTTTATGCAAAAGGACTTAGTTTCAGATTTTGGATTTAGCTCAGTTCAGTACACAAAGAAGTGCATTGTATGAATTGATTTAGTGCTTACTGTACAGGAGGTGATAGTCCTATTCCAGCACAGCTATAAAACTGAGCCAAGGAATAATTTTGTGAAATACTCTGAGCCCTTCTCTCTTATCCAATAAGAGCTGCAGGGTAAAGTAGATCAGTTTGCCTTTTTAAATAACAGGAATAGCTAGACAGATGGGTTAGCTGCCTTATTAATAAAGACATGCCCTTCTGGCAGTGATTGAAGGTTTATGCATGTTATAGCAAATACGTTCAGTGATGTGCAGATGGTGCAGATGCTGTGATTTTTTTTGCTTGACACTAATATTAAAAGGATTTAAATTTGGACACTTCTCTGGTAGCTTTTAAAGCATTTTAAAGCAGTTTTCTAAAGTTATAAGGCAATTAGTTTCTAATTTGTTATTGTTTTGTAATATGTAAAGATTTGTGCTAGAAATAAGGAAGGCCCACCTTGACTGAGATGCACTGTTGCATCTACTACACGATAAGAATATTATTCTTTCTTTTCTGCTAATGCTTCAATTCAATTTGTAGTTTTCATTACAAGTCCTGGAGAAGTACAGTCCAATCAAAACACCTAAATGTACTTGGGGAAAATCATCATCTCTACCAAAGTGTCTCAGAAGATACTAAGCTCTTATTTCTCTCACATCAGTACAGCACCCAAACAGTAACTCAGAACCACTCCTATAAAAATGTCAGTCTGTGGCCTCTGAGAAGGCTGAGATTCCAACCCAGCTTCTGATTTAACATAAGTCAAAGGCATGGAAAAAGGTTTAACAGGAAATGTGAGACAAATTTGCAGTAAAAGCTAGAATAGCTGAGATATTAGAGAATATGAGAAATGCCTCTTAAGGAAAGCAGGGCACTTTGATGTATTAGGAGACGAACCTATGTGCTTGTATCACACGACCCGTGAGTAGAACTGGTAGATACTATTATAAAACAAAGTAAATATTAATAAAGATTGATCTCAAACCTTGAAACTGTCTGTTTACTACCCCAAACCAAATAACCTTTAAGCAACATCTGAAAGCTCATTAGGTTTTTATGTTTTAGTTTGTAAAATTAGGCAAATACTGAGGTCAGGGGCCTGAGAATGAGAATATTTCTGGAGTTTGACTGGTAGGGGGATAAGAACTTGGGGAGGTGTACTGATGCACAGAAGTCTGATGCAAATTTTCTAGTTCACTCACAAGTACTCAAACTCTCAGGAAACAGTTTTCCTGTGAGCTTTATTCTTTCTGCCAACAAAACACTTAAATGGGTATCCATTTGAGTTACATTCCCATGTTTTGTAGGACTGGCAGAAGAAATTGATTTGCAATTAGTTTTAGCAAATGTAGGTCTGAAGTTATTTAGTGATAGCTGTAAGATGAAATAAGAAATATCCCTCATTGTATTTCAGAAATACTTCTTAATGCCTTGAAACTGCTTATAATACAGAGCTACAGCTCTCAGTGCTCTCTGATGAAATAAAGACTATTGTGGATCTTCCACCTTTAAGAACTATTCTGAGTCAGGAGGTGATGGATGTGGAAGATGAGGTGGGGGAGTTGTTTGTTTTATAATTTTGCCATAATAGGTTTCCCAAATTGCTTAGATTAGTTAGCAAGTACATCTTCCTGTCTTCTAAACTGAACAATCTCCTAATTTCTAGAGTAAGGTATTTAATTGTTTAAATTTGTAAATACAGAGGGGCCAACTTGTAATTTTATTTTAAGTAATTTACAAGAGCTTAAAACTGAATTTATATTCCTGTAGTCTGTTCAACTCAAGACTCTTCTCTTTGCCTGTTGTTTCCAATCTTTAGCTCACCGTGTATCTCTGCCAGTTTGGCCAGTAATACTCTCCCGATAAATACATTTCTAGGCAGCAGTGTGTTAGGAGTGAAAATCCAGAGAATATGCATTGGTATAAGGTTGTAAAAGTTGTAATAATATGTGAGTTATCCTCACAGCGCAAGGAAAGTAATCTGCTCGTTTGGAATGCAGGTTTTTTTCCCCAAAAGCCAGTGTAAAGGAAATAGCATCTTTCAACCTACTGCCTAACTGATATGTGTTAGTGAAGGACTTGTTATTCAGTAAAACTTCTGGGGTTGACCCCAGAGTTACAAAAAGTATCTGCACAGTTAAGTTGCTACCCAGCTCTCATAACTCATGCCTAGTGACAGAAGTGACTGTGAAATAGAGGCAGTGTCTCTCCTCCCACCTAACCCAGCTGCTTTGTGTCTCAGCAAGAGCATAAATGCCTCTTTTCCTTCCTAGTCAAAGGTGTGAGTTTCAAAAGAAGAGAAAATCTTGAGAGGATGTCTGTGGTGCTATCACTCTGCACAGCAGGGCTAGAGGGATGGCAGGCTCCTTGCAGGGCTCTGTCGCTGGAAATGCTCATGTGAAATCACAGAGAGAGGAAAAGAGAGAGAGGGAGGGAGGGAAGGAGTCCTGCCATAGCAGGAGCATGTACAAGAAGCATGATAACAAAGGCATCTTCAACATTGTAATAATAATGACAACAGACAGGTTTTTGAGCAATAGGAAATTTAACAAAAAGTATTATGAAGCAATCAAGCTCTTTATTGCTCAATATAATGGTGCAAATTTGATAAATGAGAGGTTGGATTTTCTTCTTAATTAAACTGGTATAAGTAATTTGACAGAATAATCACACCAATATCTGTGAAATGCTCAAAAACTGAATCAGGGTAGCTT
>NW_005054525.1:438820-443014 GCF_000277835.1 Geospiza fortis
TGATGTCATGATTTTTATGTTGGTGTTTTAAATGTTTTTAGTGGAAGAAGGGCCAACATTGCCTGTTCTGAATGATGTCTTATGTTGGTACTAGGTGTTTTAATATGAAGAGACCTTTATAAAGGTAGCTAATCCACTTCATTGGGACATTCAAGTGGAGCATGATCACAGAATCACAGAATGGCTGAGATGGGAGGGTACCTCTTGAGATCATCCAGTTCAGCCTCCCTGCTCTAGCAGGGCCACCTAGAGCTGGTTGCCCACAGCCATGTCCAGACAGTTTTTGAGTGTCCCCAAGGAGCCTCCCTGGGCACCCTGTGCCAGTTCTCAGTCATCCTCACAATAAAAATTTGTTTACTGGTGTTCAGAGGAAACCTCTTGTTTCAGTGTGTGCCCATTAACTTTGATCCTGTCACAGGCACCACTGAAAATAGCCTGGCTCTGTCCTCTTATCATCCTCCTTTCAGGTATTTATGGACATTGACAAGATGCTTCTGAGCCTTCTCTTCTCCAGGCTGCACAGTCCCAGGTCTCTCAGCCCTTCCTCATTGGAGAGAAGCTCCAGTGCCTTAATCATCTGTGTGGCTTCTTTCTGGATTTTCTTTAGTGTGTCTGTGTCTCTCCTATGATGAGCGGCCCAGAACTGGACCCATCGCTCCAGGTGGGGCTTCTCCAGGGCTGAGTGGAGGGTCAGGATCACCTCCCTCCATCTGCTGCCAGCATTCCTCCTAGTGCAGCCTAGGAGAACACCATTGGCCTTTGCTGCCAGGGCACACTGCTGGCTCATGTCCCACTTGGTGTCCTCCAGAGCACCCAGGTTCTCTTCTTCAGTGGTGCTTTCCAACTGGGTGTCCCCCAGTATATACTGGTGCACAGAGTTGCTCCACTTCAGTTGCAGGACTGTGACATATGACCTGGCACTTCAGCCACCCCTCCCAGTTTGTGTCATCAGCAAACTCTCTGAGAATATGCTGTCGACCCTTCATCTGTTAATGAAGATGTTAAGCAGGCTTGGACCCAGTGCAGGTGCCTGGAGAGCACTGGCCTCCAATGAGACTTTGTGCCACTGATCATGACTCTCTGGGTGCTGCTGTTCATCCAGGTTTTAATCTACCTTGCTCTCTGCTCATCAAGGCCATAATTCATTAATCATCTCTGCAAGGGTCTTAAGGGAAACAGTGCTGCTCTATTGACAGAAAGTATCCTCTTTATGCCTTGCCTCTTGTGCTTTTTAGTAGTCTGCAATTAATCTGCTCAACCAGTGGCTGCAGGATCAGGAAGTTTAATGCAGGGATTAGTAGGGATTAGTTGATGCTTTTCATTCTTTAGGTGGGGGCAGTCTACAGACACTGGCAAACACTATTCTTAATATATATGTATGCAGTCATATTTTCATATTATTTTCCAAAAAAAACCTTTTCAGTCTCATCATATGACTCTTCAAGCTGAATGTATGTCTGTGGCCTTCATCTAGTTCTAAGCAGAACCCCAAATTTCCACTGTCAGGAGCCCAAAATACCATCCCCAGAACATGCCTTTTACAAAATGGAACAGTAGGATGAAAGTGATGACCAGTTTTGCTGTTTCAGGTGGCTTGTACTCAGTCTTGAAATCACTGACAGATATATTCAAACTTAAAGCATTGTGTCAGTCTATTCATGTGTATCTGCATCAGCTAGAGGCACAACTCAGAAGTCAATTTAAAAGTGGGAAGTGTTGCAGTGCCATGAGATATGACAAAACTCTGTAAAAAGCAAATTTTTTTTTCTACATTATGTCCATAAACAAAGCAGAGAGATTTGACTGTGATGAATGAACTGATTTCAAAAATGTTTTATTTGTCTGATTTCACCAGAACAGCTCTATGGGGAAAAGAAGAAGTGAAGCACTTTGGTTTAGAAATGTTTGAGGAAATAGCATGAATTATAGAACATTCAAAACAGTATGAAATTATTTCAGAGGGGGGAAAAATGCTAACAAAGAAGTGTACAAGTTATTTGGAATGCTTTGCTTCTCTATCACATAAGAATGACTGACTGATTTTACTTCAGGCAGCCTGAGTTGAAGTGTTTATTGTTCCAAGCAGAGGCTTAATCTTAGATCTCGCTCCTTTCTCTCTGCTACACACATTTCTTCAGCAGCCTTATCCCTGCATGTCTCTTTGGGGTGCTGTGCTATTATCCAGTTGGGTGTATCTCTCTGTATGCCAGCTTTTTTGCACAGCACGCTGACTAATCTTGTTACCCTCTACTACTGTGAACAAGAATAGTGCACAGAGACACAAGAAGATGTTCTTCCAAGCAAGGCACAATTTACTTTAACCAAAGGAATGAAACAGGAATGGTCTCATTGCTAGAGGCCTTTCTGCCCCAGATAAGCCTTGAGCTTTCCCTCTCTTCTCTTATGTGGGCTGGTCTCAAACATGGTATGCCAAGTTTGGAGATGAAGTTACAGTTCTTTTGACTTTCAGACAATCTCTGTGCCTGACACAGCTGACAGCTCCCTTGATCTCTTTCTGCTAGGGCATAAATGCCCTGGCGTAATGAACAGGATTTATTGGTTTAAAGGACACAGATTTAGTAAAAAAAAAATCATCCAACTTTACTGTCATGTGGAAGAAGTAACCGCCTGCAATGGCCCATTGTCCCAGCTGTCTTTGAGCTGCATAGCTGAAACTCTTCTAGCCCTGAAGCTTTTGCTTCATTTTCCACTTTGGCAAACAATCTTAGTCAAGAAAAACAACACCAACATTTTTTCAAAGTGATTGTTAAAAGCTCAAGCCAAATTTTCAGCTGGTGTCAGTCAGGCCAGCGATCTTGACTTCAAGGAAAATTTGCTAATTTACACGAGCTGATGGTATAGTTTAGAATTCTAAAGCTAGTCTTCAAAAACTCACAGAAAATAAACATTGGCAAGGCTTTTCAAAAGGACATCTAAATTAGTTTCATAGTCTGTCACCTCCATAAATTTATACAACAGAGCATGCATGATTTCCTGTTCCCAGGCTCATTTCCTGGTCAACAACACAAAATGGTAATGCAGGGAAACAAACAAAGCTCTCTTTAAATTGATGGTGTTTTTAAAAAGTTACTGCTTTTGAAATAAATGTTTCATAAATAAATGGTTATACAGTGGAGTATATCTCTTCCAGCATAAAGGTTTCAGGAAATAAAGCAGGAGAGAATTGGATTTGTTGCATGGATGGGACAGAAACTCCAGCTTGCACCATGAAGTAATTTTACTGTCATTAATTTTCTTTGACTGAGAGAGAGTCTCTTTTGGCAACCCCTGCAGAGCCCCCAACTCACAACCTATTTATTCAAGCTGAACTCAGAGTCAGAGTTTAAGCTAAGCACAGTGAAAATAATGGGTAATGTTTGGAGGTGTTTGGAGCAGTCTCATACAAACTAATAGGTATTTGTTTCTATAGGTGTGTCCTGGCGAGCCAGTTCTAGATGATATTTTGCCAGACCCCAAAATGCGCCAAATCCCGGGGGAGTGCTCTGATTTTTTCCTCTGCATCTAGTGAATATTTAGGGTGACTGAACAAGAAGCTCTTTAAATTAGTTTTGTGGATTTAGTCTTTGCTATTATTTGGTGGAATATAGATTACATCCTATGAATATGTATGGTATTGCAGAACCCAAACCTCTGTTCCTTAGCATTGCTTCAGGAACACTCAGAGGGAAAAATACACACACCTCTTGTTTTCTATTAATCAGGACAAAAATCTAATGATACAAACAGTCCTAATTGAACCCAAATGAAGTAACAATTGCAGGTTTTTATTTAATATATACATATATGGGTATTCATATATGCTTGTTGGTACACAACCTGTACATTTATGGACAATTTTTTTTAAAAAATCTGATTTCTGGAGTACAGGGTTAGAAACTACAAGTAGGTACATAAAATCAGAGTAAAATAGTACTAAATTCACCTAGTCCTTTGAAAAATCTCTCTGTAGAAGGCACTTGTAGATAAGATTAGAGGTATTTTGAAAACCTAAACATTTTAGTACATGATTTTGGGGAAAAATAGCTACTAAATCATGAACATATTTAAATTCCATTATGAAACCATGTGATATTAATATTTTTTCTTGTTTGTTTCCATCAGCCTTTTAGAAAACCAATGTATGTGTGTGTATATATATATGTAAATACGCAGAAAGTATTAAGGAGTAGGGAA
>NW_005054525.1:443165-454835 GCF_000277835.1 Geospiza fortis
GGAAGAGAATAAGAGAAAAGAAAAAAAAGGAAATATCTCTTTTATAGATTGGAAGAATTATTTCTATCTTAAAATAGGTGTGGCAATATTTGCATTCTGTTGGAATGGATAAGCAGAGCCATTTTCTAACCAGATAGTAAGTAAAATGTGCTAACAATTGGCTTGGCATTTACTTGTTTGAAATCAAACAATTTGAAATCTGGAAAAATATTATACCATCATCTGCCAAGATGGCTGTCAAATTTCAGTAATAACTTTTTACATGGAATACTATAATTTGTATGAGCACAATTAATGTCACATTTCACAGAATCACAGAAGGCTGAGCTGAGAAGGAATCTCTTCAGGTGTTCTGGTCCCCTTCTCAAGCAGGGCTGTCTAGAACCTGTTGGCCAGGACCATGATAGCTTTTGAATATTTCCAAGGATGGAGGCTCCACAACCTCTGAGAGCAACCTGTGCCACTGCTCCATCATATAATGCAGACATAGGATGGAAAACAGTGTATGCTGCATACCACCACTTTCAAGGGGCAAAACCAAAAATGGTCCTGCTTGAGAAATAAGTAGGAGTTCATAATCAGTTTTGAAATAAAATTTTCTTATTTCATTTTCCATTACTGACTATACTCCCATGCCAACTTTTGCTTTTTCTAAAATGTCATCGCTCACACAGTCTTTTGTCCACATATTATTGGCATAATTAAAATTACCTCAAATAACTTCAAAAACAATACCTTTAAAGAAGCTTGGGCAGGGATAATATGTCCATCAGGTGTGTCATTTGAAGACATTACTCCTCCACTTAGAAACGGTATCGCACGCTGGTGGTGGATCAAAAGACTGCCACTGGTGTTCACCATTCCCTTTTATCCAACTCGCTGGAAATCATCCACTTCTGGACTTTCGGACTGTTGGCCACCCGTGAGCCACAAGATTCAGGGGGCTGAGAGCTGTGGGGACTCCCTGGAGGGGCAGGGCAGGGTCTGGAAACCCATCCAGGATCAGAGCATTATCAGGCTGGGCATGGTGACAGTGGGGCTGCAAAGTTTCTTGCACCATGCCAGATTTCATCCCCTATGCTCAGACCACAGGTGTAATGATCTTGAAGCTGTCTATGAAAGGATCTCAGCTGTTCCCTAGAGACTCTGCTAATATGGAGGCCCACTAAAAGGGAACAAGCTCATGGGTAGCTGCAGCAGTTTCAAAATACATCAATTCTAAAACTGATTTTTTTTCCTTGCCATAAGGAATTTCCTAGTAAAGATTATTCAGTAAAAGTAAGTGCTTTGCTTTTGGAGATATAATTTTCCCATTCTATCTGCTACAACTTCTACAGGATATAATTTTCCAACAGAATCCCTTGAAAAGTGCTTTAGTTCTGAAACTGAAACAAGTCTGTTATTAATATTTACCTTCTACTATCTTCTTGTACTTCATGCAAGACTAGGAAACTTGTTCCATATATAAATCTATGCTTCCTTCCTTTCTCTCTACTTCATTCTATCTACACTCAAGGGTCCTGTGACTTAAACATTAAAGAAAAGGGAGGATATGTATGACATAGAGTCAGGTTTTGCAGAATGCATTATGCTATGAGAGATGCAGTCACTTCTTGGAATGTGGAAATGTTAAGTATTCAACCAGGCCCTTCTTCAAGAGAACCAGTTTCAGTGCCATGTTCAGCTAGCAGAAGAGGTGGACTTTTTAAAACGCTTGTTTAGTTCTCACTGAATGTAAATTTTCTCAAAAAAAATTTATGTTCTGGTCCTTAAAACCCCTCTAATCCTGATGAAACTTCAGTAAATAAATAAAACCATCAAATTGCACTGAAGTGGTGAAGTAACTAGCAGACAGATTTGACACTACTACTAGTTTTTCTTTTCCCCTCTTTGGTACTTTAACCCATAAGGTTGGAGAGTGTGCATTGAGCAGGCATTCAGTTGTGTTCAGCTCTATTGCTTTGCACTTCTGAACAAGCCAGCTACTGGAAAATCATTGAAATTCCTCTCAGATCCATAGACCTTTACAGATGTGGGGCTGTACTCTATTTAACATGATCTTTGAGAAAGAAGAGTCAATAATATTGTCATATACATTCATTTAGTTGTAGTAGATTTGGCTATCACCCATGAAACATGTAATTAAGAACCATTTTTCATAAGTAAGTCTCCTTGCAGCCCAGCAAATAAGGATACTTACTGACTACTGAGTCAGTGCCTGTTTCAGAGATCTTTTAGAGACAAATGCCAAACATGCAATACCTTATAGTAAGACCTGTTTGTGATATAAGTTTACTTAAAAGTCATGAACAGGTTTCTTGTTTAACAGACAAGGTATTCAGAGTTAGTTCATAGTGTGACATTTACTGCCTTTAGTTCAAATATTTTTGAGTGGTCTGAGGTGGCAGTCACATTACTAAACTGGGCTTTTAAACAGTAATGTGAATACTTGGCATGGGGGCAATTGTGGCGAGTTGCCTTTCTTAGATTTTAGTTAGCACTAGTTAATGGAAAAGCACCAGCTGATCATTGCTTTTGAGCAAGACATTGACCTCACTTTAAACTCTTAAAGTAAGACACAGAAATTCACATTTTCTAAAAGAAATGTTGAAAATTACACATTTGAATCAATACGTGGGCAATTGAGTGATTTACTCAACATTCACTGCTTTTGAGCACTGGGGGTTTTTGTTAATTTAAATTTTTATGGGAACACAAATAAAAGTAAGCAAATCTAAATAAACATTTATTTTTCTTTGATTTTTTTTAAATTTACATTTGTGTATGTTGTGTTTAACTCCAGTAGGCAGCTATAGCACCACACAGCCACTTACTCACTCCCCTGCAGTGGAATTAAGGACAGAATCCGAAAAGCAAAAGTGAGACAACTTGAGGGTTGAGATAAAGACATTTTAGTAAGGACAGCAAAAGCCGCACAAGAAAGCAAACCAAAACAAGGAATTAATTCACCACTTTGATCTCCATCAGTTATGTTGATCACTTGGGACAGGAGAGGTGATATGTTGCTCTAAAGTTATTGGGCAATAAAACCAGTTCTGGTCAGGCCGCGGCTGCTCTTGCACTGCTTCACATGAAGCACATTCTCCATTGTTGCTCACTATGTTCTGTCCACCAAAATAGAAAGCACTAGAATTTCACAAAAAACCCCAGAATTCCTGGCCAGGAGACAGTAGTTCTTGACCACAATAGATTTAGTCTGTATCCATGCAAAAAGGTCAAATACACGCTGTTAATCTCTAAAAATTATTTTTCACACTTGGAGTTGATTATAGAAGAATAATGGCTCTTTAGAAATAGAGTGAATTGTTTAGGCAATATATAAATTGAGTTTTTATAAAATGAATGTTCACAAAGAGCACACCTATATTAGTGACAGAGTGCAGAGAAGTGTTATTTCTGGTGTGAATTTTCCTTATAGCTCCACTTGGAGTCTTTCTGTATACTCTGAAGTGTGTTACTGTAGCTCTGAAGATGAACATTTTGATGGAAACAAGGTTGAAGCCATCTACCCATCTAGAATACCTTGTTTCCAATGTGTGCATAAAGTTTTTAATAAATTTTCTCATTATTAATATATGGGAAGAAATAGAACTAGGAACTAGCAGAAAATTCCCTGCAGGCAAAAATGTGATACAGACATTTGATTTGAAACTATAACAGTTCACAGATCACAGATCACTGTTGTCTGCACCATTTGCAAAGGGAAACATCCAAAGAGTACCAGTGGGGAACTTCTCCATTTGGTTCAATTGATCATGAACTGCTGGTACAAAGTTCCATCATATTGGACTGATATACTAAATCAAATGACCACTTTCAAAGATAAAGTGAATTTTGGCATTAAATTACCAATCAACAAAGCAGAAGGAAGATCAACGGAGAGTGTGCTCAAGATTCAAGATCAAAGGAGAGCATGCTTAGATTGTCTTTTTGAGCGGCCAATTCTTTGTCATCCTGTGAAACAGGACAGTTTCCCATTACTGCTGCTCTGAAAAGTATTACAGAATCCAGGAAAATGAACTCCAGGTATAAAGGCTTTAGGATTTGGAAAACTCCAGTTATTTTGAATGCTGCTATGCATAAATCATTGAAGAATACAGAAGGTGCATTGTATTCATCCTCTTCCTATACTGTTTGCTGTGCTTTTAATCAGTTTTATAGAACACCGTATTTACACGTTTGTCTGTAAACTGAGAAAATTTCCCCTGGAAAGTGAAAGGCACTTACAAAGCACACCAAAACATAAAATGCTTCTCTTGCAAACTCTACTTCTCTCTCTAAGGAGAATCCCAGAACTGTAGAATCATTCATGTTGGAAAAGACATCCAAGATCATCAAGTCTGACCCTTTATAAAAGATAAAATGACACAAACCAGAAATTTCTGATAGCAGATATTAATTGTATCACCTAATGCTCAACTGGAAGATACTCAGATACAACGAGCAGGGTATCATTTTAGAACCTGTTTGAAACAGAACAGAAATATAATTAATCATGTAGAATTCACATTTCTTAGCTGCACAGAGAAGATGACTTTGAAAAATTCCTTATTTTGTGGATTTTGTGCAATTTTATCCAGAAACCACCCTTGAACACTAACCATCACTGTTTATGACTCACACTTTGCCGTGTAATTTTTAATAGCCTCTGTTCTTGTCAACAGCTTCATTTAGTAACTGCCTCATTACTTTTCAAATTACAGGAGAAAGTAATTCAATTTAATGAAAGCTACTATCACTTTGAAGTCAATATTGATGGAAAGCTGCAGGGGAAAAGTAGCTAAATTTAATAAAAGCAGCAGTTTCTAAATTAAGCTCTGTGGCATCTATGCTTTTAAATTGTGTTATGCTTATTGTAGATGTAAAATCAAAGATATTTTTCAAGTACACACCTGGATGCCAGCTCTGGAATGCAAAAATTCTGAACAAGGCTCAGCAGTGCTGGTTTTTCTGGGTGAAGATTCTAGATGGGATTTAATTCAGCTATAAAGCTCATATTTTATAATAATGTAATTGCTAGTACAAAAGGCCAAGGTTGCCTGCAGGTGGAATTCACCCCTGTTTAGACACCAAGCATAAAGACTGCATTGCTTGCAATACTGGTCTTAATAAGCAATACAATCAACTGTGGTCCTTTCATTGTCCCATGAACAAAGGTGAGCAGTGTTAGCAGAATTCACTTCATTGCAGTTATTGAACATTTTGATTGGAGAGGACAATCAAACTGTGAAACTTTGACTTTGCCTCTTGCCCTTTCTCTATTAATGAAATATATACTAAAACATCACTGAAATCTTATTCATTCCATAAGAGGAATGAAAGGACTGTTATAAAAATCTCCCTCCATGAGTCTACTTTGCCTCTTCACGTGCTGTGGCTAAGGTAAAAGACATAACAAAAATTATTATTCAATACCTGACACTGGACAATTTTACAAAAGCAGTCTTTCACACTGTTTTATGTCTTTCTTTGACTATAACTAAACAGATTCTAGGGTAAGAAATAAAAGTTATAAGAAATATATTTTTAAAACTTAAGTGCCCTCTGTGAGACTTGCATTTATTACTCTTCATACTTCGCAGAATAAATTCTTACCTAGTGATAGCTTGCATGCCTGTTTGTATGCATTTGTATGAAAATAAAAGCCCAAAGCTAAAACTGCTTTTTGTTTCAAAACATTTTTTCTTGTTTTTGTGTGGGAGAAAAGAGTGAATCGATAGTTTATGCCAATTATTTTATTTATTTTATTTTATTTGCCTATTTCTGGATTTTTTATACTAATTATTCCCTTGGAGAGTGCCTTTGCCTCTTATTTTGTATTGCTGGTAAAGATTGATAAATTCCATTCTTAAACCACAGCAGTTGTTTTCTGTATTCTCTAAAGATGATTTATTATACATTTTAAATGACTGTGTGACAAAATCAATGTATATTTAGATTTGTGCACAAAATCACTTTTATCTATAAAGATGTGAGGTCCAATGCCACTTACCGTGTATTATCTGTTGTTAGACTGAGCTTAAGTATTTCATTGGTCTTAGACTAATTTGGTTCAGTGATAAATGTTGACATAATTCTAAATAATCAATTCCTTTTCTGTATCTAAAGGAATACATTCTCTATACAGAGGGATAATGATATTGCCATAAATTTTATTTTTAAATAGCTTTCTGTGAGGAATATTTATATAGCAAATTTTTCACCAGTTTAAACCATATAATAAAAAATACTGCAATAAAATAAAAGTGTTTAAGGATCTGGTGAATGACACAGATATAATTCTTTTCATATTAGAACTGTCTCCATATACATGTAATGGAGATATAATGCAGAGAGTTGTAGTTAATTATTAACTTTTTAAACAAGTTCTGCTTTATGTTTTAATTATCTTTAAAGTTTCTTATTATTTTGGGCATAAAATAATTAAGAAAACCCCAAAAACAGCATTTCTAGCAAGCCATACTTCTCATACCATGTATGTAAACATGCTCAGTATTCCCCGTAAGAAAAATAATTACAATGTTTGTTTAAACTCTTGCAGTTACCCATATGGCAAGCTATTCATCTTTACATAATTGGCTTGAGATTGGAATTCATTTGATTTAGCCACACAAGGTATAGAATTTCTGTTGTCCAAAAAGATGTATTGGGCCGTATCATTTTATTTCTTTAGACACTCAGAACGAGTATGTGGGGAAAAAACCCCAAATTTAACCTGACAAAATCTGGATGAATTGAGAAATGATGTACACTCATGTAACCAACTGAAAAGGCACTTGAACAACTGCAAATATGTGTTCTTAGAACATCTTTGCCTTTTGAATAAAAGGTAAAGAGTAAATTAAATAAATACCTAAGATGTTCTTAGAACATCTTTAACTTTTGAATTAATATGAAACTTTGCAGGACCAGACACACATAAGCAAGATGTTGAGCCACGTTTGAATTCCAAAAGTTCTGTAGAACAAAAAGGGCTTAAGAGGTTTATATAATGTTTGAAATGTCCTTTACAATTGTCAATTACCAATTTCCTCTGCCATGAAACAGATGTTTTCAATCAGTCATCAGTATCAGTCACTTGGATATCCCCATTCTTGGAAGTGTTTGAGGCCAAATAATCATACCCGAGAATATCCATAATGTTACCTAGACTTTTGGGGGTTTTTTTTGAGGGCAGGGAGGATAACGTTAAGTTTAAGAGAAACCAAAAGGTTTTGCAAATTACATTATTAGAAAATTGTTCATATTACAGTGTGACACAGGTGGAAATCAGAACAGTCAGGACTAGAACCAAGTTTCCTGACTGCCAGTCTAATATGCTATTCTCCAAATCTCGGCTAGTTTTACATAAGGCTTCACACCCCTTGCCAGTAATATTTGATTGAGTTTTATATTGCCCACCCAGCAGTTTCAAGGACCAGAAAAGTGTTATGGTAGTGAAGGGTTTCACTTCAAGCCATCCTTTTCCTACATTTAATCTATCTGAAAATATATTAAATTATTTCTAATTCTTTCTATATGGCTAATACTGTTTGAGAGCTTTGTTAAAAATTTTGATTTTTTTTCCAATTAATTCTTTTATGCGGTCGCTCTCGAGTGAGGCCGGCTGCTCCACAGAGCAGAGACTCCGAGGCAGAGTAACTGAGCGGCCACAGTCTGTTCTGACCAGGGGAAGGTAGGCTGCGGCAAGGCAGAACCTATCCCCCGGCCACCTGGGTTCCCCGGGCGGTTTAGCCTCGGGATGCAACCCAGCGAGGAGAGACTAACACCTCAGCAGCGGCAACAGCTAAAGCAGTGGAGCGTTGAAGGAAAAGGCGAGTCGATCAATTTCCCGTGGAGGAACGAGGCTTATTGGAGGGGGGAAGGAAGGACACGATGTAGGGGTCACAGGAGACTGACAAAGATCCTCCCCCTGGTCTGGCCTTTTATGACCGACCCCAGGGGGAGGGAAAACAGAACATAACCAACCACAATACATTACATAAACATGAAGAACAAATCAAGATGAAACAAAGGTGTGGCTTTCCCCCCTCGCCCAATCACCACCCAAACCCCGGGGAACTTTCTGGACTTGGGGAGTGGGTTGGGGGTGATGGACAAGGAGGTCGCCTGGGCAACATAGGTGGGGGAACACTGAGTGACAATCAAATTAACATAAAACAAGGAGGACCCGGCACGATTGACAGCTAACGATCTTTGGAGGTGGGGAGGGACCCTGGAATTCCCCTTGCCCTGGTCGCCATCTTAACTTAATATAATTCAATGGGGATAAAATATAAAACTTGTAAAACTTAACTTCCGCGCAGTAAAACAGCACAAAACCATGTAAAACAAACGCACCCCAACACTTTTAGAAGTTTTTTATGTTTTCAAGCATAAAATACTTTCTTTCACTTTTTTAATACCTTAGATGGCATTTTTGCTATAGACTTAAAGCAATGAAGTTGATTATTTTCAATGGATTCACTTATTTAATTTTCGATGGCAGGTGTGGCGAAGGTACATGACTAGGAGACACACAGATTCCTCCCACTTCCTTTCTTGATCCAGCAGCAGAGTAGTTCAGTAGTTCAGAAATTTTCCCAAATGAGTGATCTGCCAAATGTTTCCCCTCTTCAGAAGAATATGTTGGCAAATCTTGGCTTACTCTGTACTAATATCTTCCTGCTTGTTTCACTGGAAAGGTTTCCCTTTGTTCATGTAAAGGTGTTTGACATATCCTATAAGACAATGATCTACACTCTACCCAGGATGTGACTGATTGGATTTTTTCCAGCTCCCTTATCCCAGAATACCATATTTTTGAAATGTGTCTCATTAAAAATATTCTGTTAATGCCCCAGACCTATAGAAAGGCATTTCTGACATAAAAGTGAGTTGCATTTAATTGTGGTGGAAGGAACTGGAATCAAACAGGTTTGAGAAGCAAATAGGGCAGGAACAAAAGCTTCCCAAAGCTGGCACACCCCTGTCAAAGTGTGAGGATGTAATGACACTTGGAATTACTCAGGAATGTTAAGACAGAAACCTTAGCCTTGTGCATTTACTCTCACACTAACAGAGGTGTCAGTTTCAGGACTTACTAAACTTTAGTTTAAGTAATTGCCAGTATTATTTCCTAAATTTTAAAACCAAAATAGGATGCTTAGTTAGCTTTTTCTTACTTATTTTTGCCTTTTCCTAAGTAATAGTAGAATCAAAAGCCAGTTAAATGGAAAAGGACTTAATCAGTGAACCAAGCAGCATTATCATTAAATAGAGCATTTAAAAATTGTCTGTTGATCCTTCTATGCAATAAGTTCTTCACTGAGAGAAGAAAAGATAGTCTGAATGATATTTGAAATATTAGAACTCTTACTATTATCTCAGTTGATTTGGTTTTGGAACCAGCAGATTTAAAACCACTGCAGACTGCCTTTGCTTTTCACATCTATGTATGCAGGGAGAACCAATGGTTTTGCAATTTGAAACCACTGTTTGTCTTCTTCAGTCATCTGGCAAATTCCCTTCTAAACTGGGTTGATACGGTGGCTTCAGTCTATCCCATTGTCTGCATTTTTCCATTCAGGATCTCCTCTAATTTATGGCACAATTTAATAACCAGTCTCTGTTATGAACAATAATCTTACTGTGAGCTGCCAACTGTACACAAAGTCTTACACAAGCTGTGAGCTGTTATCCCTACATAGTTACATTTCTTCCATTAGTCATTCTATTCCTATTCAGGGGATAATCGTCAATAATAAAATCTTGCACCTTTTAGACCAGAAGACTATCAATGGCTTTACTGCTTAATTTCTTGATCACTTTATCTTTCCATATGTGTGAAAGTACTTAACAAAAATGCTGGACTAAAACTGTGTGCTCCATCAGGTTTAGATGGGTGTGGTGCATTATGCCACCAACGATCTTGTGCTTATGCTTAAAGTGTTTAGCACCTCCAGCTTAGGGAAACAAGATCAAACACAGCAATTCTATAATTTAAAGAAATTGCAAAAGTCAGTAAAATTATGATGGTTTATAACCTCTGAATATATTGCATCATTTTCTCATTAGAAGAATCAGGGCGCATTTAGATCAGTGTTGCTTTCTGCCACATTATATACTATTATAGATTATATATCATACATATTTACATACATATCATTTTCAAGCAAATATTAATTTTCAAAATTTCCAAAGGTAGAAACTAAGTAAAACTAGTAACTCAATGATAGTCAAAAAAATATGGATGCTGTCTTGAGAAAAATATTTTTTTGTGTTGAATGATTGCAGTTTGTTTTCATACCCAGACCTGTCCAGCTGCATTTGAAGAGCTGGAAAAAGCAGAGCATTAATCATTTTCATTAAGAAAGACATGAAACAGCAATTGGATTCTGTGTCATTCTGTTTGTCCTTGCTTTGTGAAGGAAGACCTCAGGTGTCATGTCTTAGGCACAAACCAGATAATCCTTATACAAATTGTGGATTGGATTAAATTAAACCGACACAAATTTAGGAGTCTGTATGAAGACTTCTGCATACCTGCCAGGTCCCAGTACAAGCAACAGAGAACTCATCAACATGTTTAATAGGGCCACAAAAGAGATGTAGTTCACCCCAAATGCACACCCACTGCCTTGTTCCCAAGGAGTGTAGTCATTCACTTGTGGTGACACATAGGATACTTTGAGCTTCCGGGGCATCCTGAAGAGGAGGTGTAGAGTCTTCCATAACTCCTGTGTGTAATCTACCACGATTTTTCTTGTAACTTAATAAACTTTAGAAGTATTATATGTTTGTTATATACCAAATGTTATTTGCTGCACTATTTTTGCGGGTGTAGCTACTCTGTGGTGAGGCCACGGGCTCTAGCATTGCTCTTCCTAACAGCTGACAGGACCTTTTTTGATACTGTCTTGGCAAAATATTGGGAAAATAATTGTCCAGTGGTAATTCCCAATGAGAAGTGAGAAGAGGTCTTTTGAAAGCAAAGACATACAGATTTAGAAAACACAGGAAAGTATTTGTACTCAGGCTGAGTTGTGCAGCATGCCCTCAGTGCTAGAGAATTAAGCCTGGTTCCATATTTAGTTGTCATGGTTTGACACTGGCACAATGCCAGTGCCCCATGAAAATATACTTCCCTGGTGTTTGCTGTGAGATGTGACCAGGAAATAAGCAAAGCAGACCTCTACCTTAGGGAAAAAAAAAGTTTATTAACTAAACTACAAAAGGAAAACAAACCACACACACACACACACACACACACACACACACACACACACCTGGAAAATGAAAACGCCACAAAAAGCATTTCCTCTTCCCCCCCCCACCACATTTCCAATACATCTTCCAAATTTCATCTCTCCATCCATCACCCTGTAAATACTCAATTCCAGTCCATCAAGAGGAGAGGAGTCCTTCTTGGGGCCATGGTGACCTCTTCCTTGCATGCCCAGCGCTCTCACTACTGGACAAGGAACAGAGCTGCTTCAAGGGTTATCCTTTTAAGGGTGCTTTGACCAGTTCCAAAAAAAAGCACAGTTTTCTCTCATCCCGGGACCTCTTGTCCCCCCCATACTTATCTACCCCCTGGGGCCGGGGGTCTCCAAAACTGAACCCTCTCAGTTCTGAGCCATCGCCTCCCCCCTGCATGCAGCCTCTGTG
>NW_005054525.1:455008-471623 GCF_000277835.1 Geospiza fortis
TGGGGGTGGGGGAGGCTGCCCAAATCTTCTCGGGGCCTCTCTCTCCCTCTGTCTCTCCTGGTGGGGGGGGGCTGCCCAACACCTCCTGGTGCCCCCACCACCCTTCCATCCTGAGGGGTCAGGCCTACCTCTGCCGGGCCACAGGTTTTCTCCTCCCCCGCCCAGCTCGAAGCCGGGCAGGGGAGGCCTTGTCTCTTTGCTGGCCGGAAATCAAAAAGCTGTTCCCAAGGGAGTGCTCTGCTTCTAACCCCTGTGTTCTCAGAGGCGCATCCACCCTCAGTGGCCAAGCCTGGTGTCAATTTAAAATCTGAACACCTATTGGCCTCTGGCCACTCCATTCCCAGAAAACCTGCTTCCTGTAAACCCACGACATTAGTTTACTAAGGAAAATGTTGCATTTGTGTCTCATGCCTTTGAAGTCAGATTTAGATTGTGGATGATGTAATGTTATAATAGAATGAATTTCAGAATAATTAGGTTGGAAAACAGACTCTGAAATCAAGTCCAACCTTGATGTCACCTTCTTCTAGTTGTTTTAGTTTATTAAGCGAAAAGCATTGAACTGACATGGAGGAAAATCTATGTAATGTATCAGCACATCTATATTGCTGTCCAGAGGAAGGATCAGTCATCTCCTAGAGGACTTTGGGATAAAAATTTATCCATGTGTACTGAAAACCATTAATGTACTTAAAGACAATTCTGTACTTCTGCCAGCTTCCACGTGAAAAACCTGTCTGGCTTTTTGATGCTTTAAGATTTCTGAACTGCCATAAACAAGCATAAGAGGATAAGTTTCTAGGTTTAAGTACCTGAAGATTTATTTTTTAAATATGAGAAAAACAGTATGTTGATATCAGCATTTAGTATCTTCTGGGCTTGAAAGTTTGAACATAAGAAAATTTCACCTGATCCTTCCTTATGCTTTCTTTCACTGAAAGAAATTGAGTCATTATTATATATAACACAAAGAACTTACCTGGAGCTTTTGCCAAGATCTAATTCTATGGAGTGCCTGTTGATTTTGCATTTAACAAATCATCCTGACAGCAACCTAGTCAAGACATGGCACAATGACATGTGTGTTTTAATTCAGATATTCTGCCACTTAGCTGTTTTCTCTGAGTACTGGCTCTATTCCTAATCCATTTAAGGCCATCTGAAGAGAGCTTAGGAGTGATATTGCCAAAAAAACCCCTAGTGAATTATAGTATTCCTAAACAAGAAATCTAGTTAGGGACACAAGCGTACTTTTTCACTGAAGTGGTTTTAGTCTTACTCTGTAAACAAGTAAGACGTTCAAGCATTTTAACCAAGGGCTTCTACCAACCCCAGCTTCACCCTTCACAGTCTATTGCTCGTGAATTATCTTACAATCAAAATTTTAGCTAAAAATGCAATAAATATAATACGGATTTTGGTTGTTTACTTGTATCTTATTGCCTTAGATTAACCTTCACAGCCTTCACAAATTCACCCTATAGATTAACTCTATGAAGCAGCTTTTCTGTTGCCATTTTATAGGCATGGCATTCAGGGTACTGCGCCGTACTTCCAGCAGGAAATGTAGCTGGTGTTTGGGAATATTTCATGACTGTCTCAGAGAAGCTGGCTTTCAGCAAACCTATACTAATCTCTTTTAGGGGCTTTTAATTATCTCTCTCACAATATATTGGGTGAATGGGTAATTTTCAATAATGTTTAAGTAGTTATAGTGATATATTACAATTCCTAGTAACTAATTGAAATGTGTCCTGGGTCTAGGAAATCTTAAAAGAGTATAGGAATAAAGCTGAAATAGATAGAGTTCTAGTCAGTTCCTTTGAACTGTTCAAAAAAGGCAGACATCCTGAATGAAATTCCGGCATTACAAATAGAGAGATCATATCTAATTATTAATTCAATGAGCGAGGTAGGTGTATTACTGTCTGGAGCTGATCTGTGAAAAAAGTTTGTGTGTTTGCTGGAAGCTTTGTTTTGTAACCTCTGATGTAGTGCCAGGCCTTGGCACAGAAGCGTGGCCCTGATGCAGGCATGCTGATGTGTTTGTATACCTATGAGAGCAGATAGTCCCAGACAGAGACAGCTCTAGCTCTGTGAATACATTTTAATAAGGGTTTATTTCATATTAACTCTGGTCACTGACTTCAGCAATGAGAAGTATGTGTGTAATTCAATGCCCATTCTTCACTGTTCTGTCTTTATTTAAATAAATAAATAAAATTCTTGCTGAAGCTTATAAATTACCTAAAGCAGGAAGATATAAATATACTTGTCTCTGGTTTGTAAATAAAAGGCCTGAGCATCACAATTTGCTTTACATCACTTCAGGGAATAATCATTTTCCTGGGAAAGAAAGAGTATATCCTATTATATTCTATTATATATTCTATTTCCAGTTCCATTCCTCAAAATATTAACACTCACTGCCTATCAGGAAACATCACTAAAAAATTACTACTGCAAGAATCTGCTAAGGCTTAGTTTATTAAAAATATTTGTATGACTGGTCCTTAGTTAAATGCTTAACTTCTGTTGTTTCAGGTGGAAATAGGAACTGTCTGTAGGTGTCAGACCTCTAAACATCATTGAGGTTGAAGGCCTTGTCTAATTTATCTAGCAAGCTCATTGCAGAATCTGGACATGCATTTTATTCCTAGCATATGAGTTAATCACTACAGCTGCTTTCCAGAGCAAGTACTGAAAAACAGCTGCACGTTAAAAAAAAATCACATGCATCCCTAGAGCATATGATGTGTGTATCATGCTTTCTCACAGCTATTTTAAGAGGATCATTCTCAGATGGCTTTTCCATTCCATTTAAAATTTCCTCTTGCAGTCCAGATCCCATCCTAGAAAACTACTGCCAGAATGATTTTTCTGGTGTCAATAAATTAATGATAATTTTCCAGGGCACACAAGAAATTTCATCTGGGACCAGCATTTGTAATGTGTGGTGTGTGTAGCAATTAAGGGCCCTGAGGCAATCGAGGGGAGGGAACCCAAACAACATGACCCTGAAAATGAAAAAAATTACTTGCTAAGAGAAGACTGTGCACAGCAAGAGCAGAGGGAGTTGAAGCAGAAACATTCCCTAAGCTGCAGAGACCAACTCTGAGTAGCTTGACACCCAACTAAATCTCTTTCAGCATGGTATTAATTAGCAACTCACTTAAGTAACAATGTACGTGCTAGAAGCATTACATCATCTGAACTTGTCACTGGCTGTTGAGCAAATAGCTGTGAGAACCGGATACTATTGCATTACAGCTTCTTTGAGTCCTTTCATAAAATTCCAGGCATGGATTTAACAGAGAAACTAATGGGGTTTTGCCCCCTCTCCCCCTCCAAGTAACCTCCTCTCCCCATTAAAAACACTCTTCCAGCATACGCTGAGTGTCAAGTGACGAGGGAAGCGGTAACATCGAACTCTGCATGCAAATACCAAATTCCTTCCAATTTTCCTTGAAGCTATTAAAAGACTCCCACTGAAGAAAATGGGAGTTACATAAGAGTCTTACACTCTAAAAAAGCAATTATTCTAGACAATGAGCAATCATAAAATTATCATTCAGCAGTGTTTATGCACATACTTGCCTTTAAGCAAGGGCATAAATACCTTCAATTTTGTAACCCATGTAAGTGTGCACATTACTTTTAAAACACAGACTTCAACATAACCTTTAGGTTCAAGATATTTTGCCACAAAGAGCATTAATGAGTTTGTCTTCTGCAGACTTTGAAAAAAGAGTTCCTGCTTCAGAGAGGATTGAAACAAAAATGAAAGCACCGAGCCTTTAGAATAGCTTTGTTTATTCAGTTAAATTGTTCATCCTATGAACACGATCTACTGGGCTTGATAGGAAGCTGAACAAGATTTCAGAAGTATAGCATGTCTTTTTTATTTTCTTTCTTTTTTTCCCCTCACATGAAACTCTTCTCACATTTGTTTTATCAATATAGAAGTTTGCAACTTTGTTCTGAGAAATCCATAAGGCTCATCTAGCATTTAACACATGAATCTAGGAGAAAATTATTTGAAAAGTACTATTTCAAAAGCTCTGAGAAAAAAAGCACCACATCTGACATCTATGGAACATAAAGTGCTATGATAGAGTAACTTAGGATTCTGCAAGGGGAAGTAATTTTATGGAAATTCTATAGTATAATGACGATGATGATAATGATATGAGGACCTGTTTATGCCTTCTTTCTCAAGCATAGTGAGGTTGTGTTCAGAATCCCCACCTGTGTTGGTTCTCAGTTAAGAAGTGAAGTGTAACTCTGGAAAGAGAGTCAGGTGAATGTGCAAACCTAGCTGCAAATACTATAGCAAAGTCACTCTAGTATTGAATCATGAATGTTTGGTGTGCAACTTTCTTACAATAAAAGAGGCTTGAAATATGAGATCTGCTTGGCAGAGATCTAATATATTTTTCTTCATTTCTTGAACCCCCAAACTATTTCAAATAACTGCCCCAAAACAGGTTTAGAATTTTGTGATTTTTGTTTGCTTATTTAATTAATTTCCTCAGGAAAAAAAAAACCTTAAATAATTTATTGTTTAAAAAACAGTCAAAATAAATTCTTTTTTTGTAGCTCTTGACTGATCTGAATAAAATTCAGAAACTTTGGATGAACTAGTCTCCTTCTATGGCTCAGAAGCTATATTCTTTCCAAACAGCAAATTTCAAGCTCTTATAACTTTCTGGGAATGTTATTCTCTAGGTTGAAATTCATCATGTTTATTTCAGTGTGCAGCCATTTCAGAAAGCATTGAGCAGAATGCCATGTGGATGCATATTATCACATTTGAATCTCACACTGCACATTGAAACAAATTACTCCATGCATTTATATAAATTTGCAATCAAGTGAGTTGTTTGGGTGTTTTTCCCCCTTGCTGGATTTATCTCTTTTTTAATACTTTAATATTACACACATTCAAAAGAGGCACAAAATGCTTTTCCATTTTATGTGCAATTACTCAGCACAGTTTTTAAGAGCAAAGGAATTTTGTGCAAATAATATGTTAATGCAACATTAGTCATGAGATTTGTTGAGAACTTAACAGCATAAGTCAGAAACTTATCAACCAAATTATGCCTCCTACAGCAATGTTAAGTTAGCACATTATGCATATATATGAGACATAAATAAAAGAAGGTACAGTTTATAGAGATATAAAGTGTTATGTATAAAGAAGATGATCACATTTAAAATTACAGGTCCTGATGCATCTCTAATTTACCTTGGATTAGTTACAGCTGCTTTGGAAACTGTAATATGAAAATATGTGATTTCTATCTGATTACATTTTCATGATAGTACACATAATCCAGACTATGCCCAAGATATTATATACTGCAAACTTCTCTGAAAATGCTTCTTGATTGGTTTGTCAACTGATGGATGATAAATAATAATTTTCTCTGAAAATATTCTACCTAATTTTTGGGCCATTTTGCAATAATTAAAAATTCTGTAAGATTCAGACAAGAAATTTTAACCTTCAATTATTCATCATGCTAAATGACACCAAAAATAAAGCCACATTTTAATGCCCCATTAGAGAAAATTGAGATTAACTAAGATAATGTTTTAGAGTAACCTGCACTTCATTCCTAGAATGTCTGTTCCTACATATGCTTGCTGACTGGTTTTGATCAAAAGCATGGTAACAAAAGTTGCTGATTGTGCAAAGAAATTAAACGGGTAAATTTTTTGACAGATTAATGCAGTTTTGGCTCTATATGTGCCTCAGTGGAGCCTGTGATTAACTATGGTTTAGGCAGGGCTGTCTCCATTGAGGAATGATCTCTCCTTGAGTGCACTTTCAGTTTCAAGGTCGGTAGGGGCCACGGGAATTGATAACTAAAAATATTTTAAGTAGTAATGGTCAAAGTTTTCTTATTGCGCACAATTGATGAAAACAACCAAAAAAGCTAAAAATACAGTCACTATTTTACTTTTTCTAGTATATTACTTCTGAAAGATTATTGATTTTTTTTTTCTTTTATAGCCTTGGTTTCTTTAAAAAGGTCTATAAATGCAGTAACTTGGGGGGAGTAGTTGAGAAGTTCTTTATCCAAGTGATACTTGGTTGCTTAGGACAATGTAGTAATATCATATAGGAGATGATCAGTCTTTATTATTTCTTCCTTATGGGGATTATTTGAATGACACTGGATGGGATTTTTGAGTGTTATTTCTGGTTTTTATTTTCACCTTTCAGTTTAGCAGCAAAAACAGGCTTGAAGGGAAAATCATTTAACCCATCCAGTTTTTGTGGTTTGGGTATTTACTAAGTGTCCAACCAACATTTCTTGGCTTGCTCCAACAGCACACCACATCCCCTAGAGCTTTTGACCCATTTACTAAACAAATCTGTTTGACTGTTTAGCCACCATGGTTAGATAAAACACTCTAATTGCATGACCATAGACTATTTTGAATGTACCTTCTATGTAAAAACTAAGCGGGATCCTGAAAGCTATAAACTATCAAATTTTGCTGGAAAGATACTTAGAGTTACAACTTTTTATGGCAATTTGTATTAAACAGTAGTAAGGTTTAGCAAAACTCAAATAAATAGCAATTGAAAACACAGATACAGGACATTTTCACGGGATGTTTCTCTTCACAGTTTTCTCAATAACTGTGTGCATGAGAAGATTTATTAAATTATAGGTGGGACTAAAATATTTTAGCTATGGGTTTACAGTTTGGTGACAAAATTTTGAAGAGACAGTGCTAACCTGCTTACAGTTCTCGATGTTAGTGAAGAAGAAATGGGAAAAAAATATCATAAAAGAAAAACCTGTATCAAAGATGTGTTTCTTCTGTCTTTGAAACTGTGTAATATTGACAAATTTTGATTAAAGAATTTAATTTCTGTATCTTTACCTATGATTTATCCATTCACTTTTGTTTACATGATGCATTTCCAATCATCATGAAGACTTTTCTCCAGCTTTGATCTATGTTATCCTGTCTATTGGTGTCCACTTCCAAATAAACTAGTTAATTGAGTTATACTTTTTAAAAAACAGTTGAAGAATTGCAAAGTAATGCCTTTCTGTCTTAAATACAGCTGATCTGGATAGAAAATAGTATTCCGATAGATGCTGATTGCTGCATAGTCAGGCTCAGATGAAACCACTGAGAGCCTGAAGAAACCAATTCTACACAGTACACTTTTTTTTTAAACTGTGTTGTGATAGTGGTAGGGAGTTACTACTGATCCCCTAACCATCTTCCATTTGTGCATTAAATGCACCAGCAGCCTTAGTTAGACTAAAATTCAGAGTGGATTTTGTTATCATAAAAAAATTGGAAAGATATTATTGCTAGATTTTGGCCCACAATGAGGTAGTTGCTGTGAGGTTGCTTTTGGCAATTATTTCCACCATTATGATTACAGTATTTGCAATATAATATTAATCACAACATTTCAGGAATTTTGGGGATATTGGGCATATTGAGCAATATTTTGAAAATGGAAAGAACCCTCTCACTATGGCAGGTGTCTTTTTCTAGTCCATATTCCCTTCCTAAACCAGAATACATTACCCAAGTAAATATTATTTTCTGGTGGAGTTATTGCAATATTCCTGGGCTGATTTTGCCTGTATGTACTCTTCCCACCTCTTTGAGTTGTGGGTTTTTTTTTTCTTGTGCTATGCTATGTCACTTGTTACATTATATGTATTACACTTTATTACCAATGAACATGAAAAATAAGTAATTTCTTTTCTTTCTATGGTGGCCACATTTTTATTTGGACATATTTATGTCTCTCCTATGCCTTTTGCCCTTTAGCTGTATCTTTGTCAATGTACTGTATTTTTCAGATAACTTACCATTCTTCTAGGGGTTTTTTGCTGGTGCTGCCAGCTGAACTCCACTTTGAGGCTCTTCACTCTGGTGACTACACCTTAAGTTTAATGAAGTAGATTAAATTTTTAGAAGACATTATTTTATTTTAATAGAACTTGGATAATAACTTCATCCCAATGGATATGGCCCTGAAGTCTCACACTCCCTCTAAACCTCCTCCTGGTCACTGACTAGCTTGTTGTTTCTTGTATATTCAGCTGATTATTCCAGCCTGGGGATAGCACTGGTTCCCTCATTGAACTGAATCTTGTTTTTTAAAATTCACTTCTGCTGAGACAACTTTGAATGCAAATCCTGCCTTGCCAAAACTTGTGGGTTGTCTCTGCGTGGTATTTTTTGTAAATGGAACAAATATGCTCTCTATTTCATCATCTATGTCCCTAATGAAAAATAGACCACACCCAGAGCAGACAACTGTCGGAATTATTCTGAATATATTCTGCTATCTTGATAGTAAACTAGCAATAAACTTATTCTGATGAGTTGTTTCCATCTATACTCATGTTGTACTTGTGTAATACTCATTCTCAGTTGTTAGACTTAATTTTCAGTTTGTAGGACTTGCTGAGTTTCAGTTCCTGGAACAATGTTTTTTTTTCTACGCAATACTTGCTTTCTATGTTTGCTATTCTAGATATTGTTCAGAATATCTCAAAGTGGGACAGTGTCTCCCTGGCAGAGGACAAGTTGGCTGCATTCATTGTTGTCACACAGGCCTGTGCATTGAATGACTGTGGTACACAAATGGGTCTTGCTTATTTTGTTTTCTCAATTCCATGACCAGGTGTGGACTATCTATTGCCTCTGAAGTGCCTGTGATCCATGTCATTTCTTCACAGAAGAAAATAATTCCCATATACCTTCCAAAATACATGTGGCAAATTTTGGTATGGGTTAGATTATTCTTTAGAAAACAGAGCCATTGATGATATATTCAGACAGGCCACTGCTAACCCACCTGACTTCATTTAACATAGCTTGTAAAAGAAAGAAGCCAATGTTGAAGAATATTCAATGAAGCTTGATGATTTTTTGGTAAAAGCAGAAATAACTGAGCCAAAGGTGTAGCACAGATGTCAAGTATTCAAATACTGAAGGAAAAATTTAACTTTCATCTTTTTAATGGTATGCTACAGGTCATTGTGATTATGGCTGGAAATGGATCCTTTCTTAGTGCCTGTATAATTACAAAGGCCAACTTTACACCTGGTTAAAATTTTGAAAATAATAGAGTATTAAAAAGGCAGCTTGAGAAGTTATGACATGACAATAGAAGATTTTCTTTTGAAATCTGCCAAATACTTTGTGACAAAAATAGAGAATAAATTTAGAAGCTCCAAATATAGCACTAGTTGCTGACGTACAGGTAGATCATAAACGGAAAGATTTAGTTAATCTTGAATTTGAACTTGACATGTTGGTACCTCTCATGAACAGAATATAATAAAATTTTGTATTTTACTGTAACAAATGAACTTATACTTTAGGAAGAAAAAGGTTGCATATCTGGAAATGCATTCCTAATGTACTTCAAGTAATCTTGTATCTGCTTTACATAAAGTACCTGCATATTACTCTCAGAAAAGTAGCAATTTATAGTCACTTTGCAATGAAGTAAATGAATGTCAAAAGGAACCATTCTTCTGACAGTGAAATTCATGGAATAGAAAAGAGTGAATTTACCAGTGCCAATTTTGTTTATGCTGGCAAGCTTTGATGTAAACTCAAAATATTTTTGTTTACTTTTAGAGTCTTACAGGGCAGAATTTATGTTCTTAAATACTCTATGTATATTTTCAAAATTTGCTCATGAACTCTGCAAGAGCTAGGTGTGTTTGCAGTAAGGTCATTTTTAAGGTAAACATGCATAAACATAGCAAGTAGAAATGTAAGCCAATGCTCCTGACCTTAATCTCAAATGTGCAAGAGTTTTATTTTATTAATTTTTTGTATAACTAGGTTGTTTTCTGCTAGGTATGTCACTTCATAAGAAAGCTGTAAACAGTGTTTCACTTCTAAGTATGAGAAAGTTATTTGCGTTTGGAAGGAAGATTATAGCTTATATTAACAAAGGCTCTTACTACTTCACTTTTGGGCTACTCTGCCATGTCTGTCTGAAAACCAGCATTTCAAGTAGTTATTTAAGCCATGTATGAAACACTGAAAGGTGAATTTTTAAGAGGCTTATAAGCCTTTTTGTCTTCACTTGATAACTCATTTATAGGTTGAGAAATTTCTTGCCCACTTTAGATCTGTATAATTGATTTTTCATTTTGAGCAATGCATAGTTAATATTACACAGGTTTCGCTGACTTTAATCCCTCTTTTCTGTATTGTCTGATTTTCAATGAATAAGACATTACATTGTAAAAAACTTTTCAGTGATACTAACAGTCAATACTACTGACTGAACTCAAAAGAATTTGATATTTTTAGGCCAAGGTTTTTGGTTTTGAGCCAGAAGCCTTTTGAAAGCATTCCAAGAAATCAGAAATACCAGACACTTAAAAACCCAGTATCTCAAATAGGAAACAAGTAACAGCAGATCACATTTAAAATCATCTCAGAAACTGCTATTCTCTTAGAAAAACTTGAAAAGTTTGGATATCAAAATCAGACATATAATGGGACAGTAATATTAAATGTAGACAGGAAAACATCAATACCCTTCCATATGTAGATATTTTACTTCCTACACTTCCATTATAAAATAGAGCAAGTCTCTTGCATTCATATCACATACACATATTTTTTCCCTTCATGAGTCCACATCCTGTGCCTCACAGGCCAAAACTGCCCCTGAAATCAGAACTGGATCCAAGACCTTTCTTTTTACTTTTTGGCAAATGCACAGAAACATGCTTATTCCCAGTTATGTATAAGTTCCTCTTTATTATAAGAATTCCCTATTCTCTTAAGCATGGTGTTTTACTGATGTAAAGTGGCCTAATTGACATAAATAGATAGGAAATGTCACCACGTGGTGCGTCACTGTGGATATAGAAACAGATGTGCTGTTCAGAAATCTGTGGTTAAAATGTCTGTAATATGTGATTAAAGAAATATTTATTTTTCAAAAGTCAAAGATTTACTGCCCACAAAAATGTTGCTCTGGTTAAGTTCATGTCTTTCAATACTTTATGCTTTTAATAACTATGGTGAATATTATACTATAAAGCTCCAATTCGTTAAATTCTATTAGGATCACCATAGTATCTTTCAAAAAATAAAACTCACTAGAATATATTTCAGACACCTATTTAACTATTTCAGCCTTGTAGTTGCCTTTACATAGGAAAATCTGCCTTCAAAAATACGGCAAACTGAACAAAAACTGTGGAATGGAGTTTAACTGGCACACCTAACATATCTAAGTAAAATGTAGGGCTTTCCAAAAAAGAAGAAAGGTCTGGTTTAAGCATTCAAATCTTTTTTGCAAAATCTATGAAACATAACTCAATAGAGTTTTCTCACCAATTTTCTTTAATACTCCAAAGCAATATTATTTCATCAATTGACTGTAACTGAAAAAATCATTTGGTGTTGAAGAGTGATCGAGATATAGAGTTTAAAACTAGATGGGGAAAGAAGATAAAAACAGGGATTTTTTTTAATGCAGAAAGAATACTGATCAGGCCCTAAGAAAAAGTAATTATTATTGGTTTTTTATTCAACGTTATCAATATCTTATTCTCTGTTCTTGTAGCTGCTTTGCACAGAAATATCAAAATTCAGACATGGTTTCTATCAATAGGAGTGAAGAGCTATGACCAAGCCATAATGGCAAATATTATGTTCCAAGTTTGACAAGACCTAATGTAAAATAGTTATTGAGATTTATGATTCAGAGTGCTGTGCCCTCGCACTGCTGGAATCAAAAAGAGTTTTCATGTCCTTTGCCACAATGCCTGTTAAGTCCTGAGCAATGGAATTGTCTTGCTTGGCAGACAGAATAGACAATCTGAGTTGTCTTTGCTCAGGAATGAAATTGAATATTTCTTGCTGTGAAGAGTTTTCCATTTACTCCATTGTTCAGACTGCATTGATTCAGACAAATTGATTGTCTCTGTGGTAACAGAATCATGCCAAGGGATGACAAAAGTTAAGTCATCTGTGACTAAAATTCAGTCAGTTTTTAACACTGAGTTTCTGGAGGCACTCAGATGAACTTCAGGAGGCATTGCAAATACTGAAACACAGAGGGTACACATTGAAATTCTCTGTAGTACTGTCTACAAAATGCAATTAATTTCATTTTTATGATTTAGATTATTTGTCATGTAGCTTAAATTTATGAGCCCATATGCAGATTAGTTCCTGGATATGTATTCTCTCTTCAAAACCCAAACTTTTATTTACACACGGCCAGATACTGGTCAAATGACCTTAAGGTTTGTACTTAGGCAAGGTATTCTGCAAACCCTGTCTTTGAATTCATCACCTCCATAGGTCAGCATCATAAGAATTGCCCAGTAAGGCTAAATCCTGTTTTAACCAAAAGTTTAATGTAGTCTTCATTTATAGTGTGATTTTTTGTTTTGTGTTTTCTTGCTAATGTACTTTATATAAGGGACCTTCTGTGAATATATTGTAAAATAAACAATAAATGTTTTGTCCTTTAGGTTTACTTACAAACAATTTCTGCTGCCTAGATACAGATTTTGTTTAGAAGAAGCACCCCCTAAATATCTTTTCATTGAGAAAGCAGGTCTCAGGTTAGTGGATGTAACCTTTCAGTGAGCATATTTTTATTAGTTACCTTCTATGGGTCACTTGTGGTCCAGGGACCCCAGGCTATAGTTTGAAAACCACTTATTTTAGAAATGGGGGGGCTTTGCAAGCCAATAATTTTAAAAAAGAAGACTTTGATATGATGGCATTACTTTTCTGGTCAAAGAACATCATATTTTTCCTTAGGAAGAAGGATTAGGAAGGACAGCACTGTCTGGAAATATTTGCTATGCACAGAGATATTGAACATGAACATTAAACTTTTATTATATGACTGGGGCTGAACAATTATGATTTATATTTAGAGTTTTTGTTTGTATTATGTTTTACCAATAGAATAATCCTTTGACCAGAAAAAAAATCTAACTCAAAATACAGAAAATACATAAAAACATGGAAATTATGTTAAATCTTGGTGTTCCAGGAAAAAAAAAGCCATTAAAAATCTGAGAAAATCACATATCTAAAGGCCAATAATTTAACTTGTCATTTTCACCATTCATCCAGCTTTTACTGGGCATAATTAGAAGTATTGGAAAATTAAAGGACAACATAGAACAGAAAAGCTTAGTTTTTCTTTACCTAGTGAAAACGTTTCATCAAAGTTCTCTGTAAATAGATTTTAAAAATAAACTTATTAGCACAAAAATAGATTACTCACAGATCTTTTGGAAAACAAGTATTACTGTAAAATTCTGAGAACTTGGTGGATTACTTTTCCTGGTGAAAATTCAGAGATGAGAGCTTTGCCAGGGAAAAAAGAGCATTTGGAAGATAATTAAATGTCTTCAGCAGTTTCTGTGAGTTAGTCTAGAAAAGTCTGAATGAGTGACAATTTATTCTACTCTTCAGTGCATCTCAGAGAAGGGTTTTTTGAATTATTTTGTTTAAGCAATAGTCTAACCTTTTCATAAACCCCATGTTACATATTTTTGCAGAGTTGTCACATTTTTGCTTTTTACAGCTAAAAATTAAGCTAAATTTTGTGCATGTATTTTTTTCTTTACATCATTTTGTTTGTTGACTTCCTTGCTTCCTGAGTATAAAGGTGTGACTTAGCCATTTTCCAGAAACCCTGTGTTATATTGAGAATCCAGGAGCTGTTCACAGACCATTTAAGAAAAATTAGCTTGGAAAAATGTAACCCAAATATTATTCATCTGTGCCAGTAACACTTTTTTCTGTGTTGACACTCAGCTAAAGAAAGAAGCAAACAGTCCAACATAACCTGTCAATATCTCTTTTTTTGAGCTCATTCTCACTCCTGGAGAGACTAAGCAGTAGATTTTGGGAAGACAGAAACACAGGTTAACTGAAGAAAATTTTTGATCCTTTGTTAATTAAAATAATTACATTATTGTTATTTGGAGAAAGCCAAGACTGTGCTAAGGAATACATTGTTTCAGATGTACAGGGGACTTCAGCAATAAGCTAAAAAACATTCTGCAAAGGTAAAGGTTCAGAAGTCTATGGGTCCCTTATTAGCTGTAAAAGAGAAAAGAAGTGGAAAGATGTTATTTTTCTGATAAACACTGAACAAAGATCACCTGCCGATATGGTTTATATTCCAAAAGTGCCTAGAAAATTATGGGGTTGAGCATGTGGTCACTTTTGCATCTTTTTCCAGTTCTGAGGTTTATAGGTTACTAAATTCCATAGACATTAAAGTTCAGCCTGGTGTGTAAGTGATTTTCTTCCTTTAAGGTGCCAGAATGAAACAGACCTGCCTCTTCTCACATGGACCATTAAGACAGTGATGTCAGTATCCTCAGGATGCAGTATTTATCTTTAACTGCTCATTAAATGAATGCATGTTCCTGGGAAACTCAAACTCTGCTGACCTCTTTAAACCTTTGTTCAGATTATAATCACTAAATTCATTCATTCAGGAAAAATAGCATGTGACATACCAGAATAATTACAATTAACCGACACAGCATTAACTTGGATTATCTAAGACTGAAATGAATGATCAGTCTCTGGTGGGGAAATTCTCATCAAATAAAAGTGAAGTATAGATGAATAATGAATAAGAAAAGGAAATTACAATTAACTAATGAACACTAGATGAACAGAATAATATGTTTGGTATGTGAGACAGTAAATAGTTCATTTGGGAAAATGCATCTTTGAGGATGAATATTTCTAAACCAAAACTATATCCTGCCTGGGCCTTGTTGGAATAATCCATGTCTAAAGCAAAGAGTTACCTTATTCCTCTCTTAAAAATATTTTTCAGTACATTTATGCTCTATTTTAGCTGTTGAATTTTATTGTTTTTATTTAGTCTGATAATATCCTGTATTAAGGTATCTCTGAAAGAATTGTGGAGAGGAGATTCATCATGTGGAAAATTTTAATTTCGGCACAGACAAAAACTACTATTTGATTGAGACTGCTAGAAGGTCTGGTACACCTGACACAAGGTATAGTTTCTCCTGTGCTTGAAGAAGGTGGAAACTGTGAAAAAGAAAGTTCATATTTTTAGACAATCTATGGAAAAGAAGGGATTGTATGCAACAATAACACTTGATCCTTTTGCATATACTGAATTTCTTACATTTCTGTCTGTGTAAATACTTTGCCATCAAGATCATACTACAAAAAGTGAACCTCTGCTTCTCTCAGAAATTCATGAGGTTCCCTTATTCAAAAACATGTCACTTTAGGGTAACTCTTCTGGCTCTAAATAACTCCTTTGTTTAGCAATTGTTAATTTTACTTCTGTATGCTAAAAATTCATTATGGAAAAGAAATTTTGCTTGAGTCATTGCCATCTGGTTTTGAGTAGGCAGTACTGACTCCTGCTAACTATGCCCGGCTTATTTATGCTTATAAACTGCTTATAAGTATTCTTATCATTGCTTTGAGTTATAAAACCCAAATAAACAAAATAGGCTTAAGTTGCCATCTAAAAGATTTGCTTAAAAGGGAGATTCATCTCTTCTCAAGCAAAGAAATGCATCAGAACTGATGCAGTTGCATTCTATGGGTCAAGACAGGGATAGCCACTGTGGGGACAGGCAGACACGTGTCTGAGCCATGGAGGTCTGTCTTCTGGGGACAGGACAGAGGTGGTGAATGAACAGGGGGGATCATCAGTTACTGTCCCCAGTGAAGCATAGCTATGCTATGCATGCTATTAAGGCATGTATTTACCAGGCATCCAAGTACTACTCAAATGAGCTCTGCTCCAGGCCATATGTCCAGGGCAGGGGGAAGACCCCACTGTGAAACCTTCATGTTCTGTGACTAGTCTGTAGAAGAAAACAAATCCACAAAGAACTTGCATGAGACAGGCTACCCTTGTATGGATCTCTTGGCTGCCTAGCAGCCAAAAGCAGCGAGTTTGGAATTAAATAGTATGAGAAACTACAAGCGACTACTTAAAAATACTTTTCAAATTAAAGATTCAAATTAATTTGAATTGTGTAAACACTTGAAAAGGAGATTTACTTCAATATAACTGTTCAGGGCTGCCAGACTCTTGCTTGGAAGTCCTCATCCTGACTCCTTGTAGCAACCAAGGAAAGGTAGCACTTTCAGGAGAAAAACATAATTAACATTTACTGGTTACAGGTGTCCATCTGACACAAGCAGTGAGCTCTCAACATTCACTCTCTGCTTTATTATGGTTTAAAAATGCTGTAACCATGCACCAAGTTCTCACCACAGCTGTGCTATCCCTTTGCAGGGGTACAGTGCTGAGGAAGCTGGAGAATTCACCTAGTCTCTATTTAGACTGCAATCATAGGAGAGGACCTCTTACTTTCAAAGCTGAGTTATTCGAAATGCAATGAAAATAGATATAAATAAGATTATATCCACCCTTGAAAGTAGTGCTTTTTGATAGCTTAAATGAAGACAACATGCACACTGTATGGTGCACCTCCTCAGTGCTGAATCAGCTTTTATCAGTTTTTGTTTAAAAAAACAGACCAGGTGCCAGTTACAGGAGACAGACATCACTGGTGTCTTTAGTTCA
>NW_005054525.1:471671-516453 GCF_000277835.1 Geospiza fortis
TCAGCAGGGTACAAATATACCCTAAAATTAAAACCCAGTGCTCTGTTTGTTTCTGCTGTTCACGAAGCTGTCAATAAACTCACAACAACATGGTCTCTCTAGTAAAGTTCCAATGTCAGCTGCTCTGTGGCCAACTTTAACCTGCTGTGAAAGGGATTCATTTAGTTTCACCATCCTCTGTATACAGTAGGTTGGCTATCTAGGAACCGTATTTTATTTTCAGTTTCTTTTCCACTGAAAATAAAAACCAATAATGTATTCATCCTTCTGGGTTCCATGTCTTAACATGCTTTAAAATAATATAGCATTTTGCATTTGTATACTATCAACCCAAGGGCTTTTCAGGATATAATACAGAGGTACTGCTTTACCCCTCTCAGAAGAACAGCCAGTAAATTGAAAACCAAGAACTGTTTAACTGGGCACGGTAATCCTGTACAATAATTCCACTCATTGCCTCTCACACTAGAGCGGGGACTATGAAATCTTAAAACAAATTAGTTGCATGGAAAAATACTGTATCCTAGGGAGGAGCTAAATCTACAGCATTATGAATTTGGGAAGTGCTGTGATATCAACAGTCACAAAGTAATTCAGGTTCATACCTCAGAGTCCTTCCCTGTGACCTTCATTCCTGTTGGTTTCCTCTTTTTATTATTCAGCATTTAGGCATTTCTTGACTTTCCTTTTCCTGGGACAGTTTCTTTCAACTTTACACAGCCAAGTCTCTGTAGCTTGTTTAATGTTTTATGTAGGGCTGGTTCCTGTCTCCTAACTCTCCCTTTAAGCCAGCAAGAATTAGAATTTCCATAAAGCATTCCATTCCTTATAAGAGAGATATGTTCTAATATGTTCTCATAGTAGATCTCAGTCTTGTCTCAGCTTATGAAAAATAAATATAGAATTAGAATAATAATTTGAGGGAGCCGGGGTAAAAAATAGAGTACTATCCTTTTCATTATAAAGTCTGTCTCAAGTGGCAGCTACAAATAACAGTCTCTGATATATAAAGATATATAACATATGGAAAATAACATCACATCTCTCGCATAGGTGTGCACAACTCCCACATTTTGTTGTGGTTTTGCCTCAGTTCTATCATAACTATTTTATACAAAATAAAACAAAGGTGAATTTCAGCTTGTGTCCACACCTTGCACCACACTGTAAATAGCAGAAGGTCTTCTTAGTGCCTATGGGAACTGTCTTCAAAATCAAAGAAATAGTAAGTACTGTTTCAGTATGTGGTCTCTGGTGTTTGCAGAAAGACACCTTGTGGACAGGATCATGGTGTCAGCAGGCAATGAGCTGTGACAGCTGGCACGAGGAGAGGTGCATGGGGTTTCACTAGGATTGAGGGGCTGAGACCTGGGATGACGGAGGAAAACCCTTCAGTGTGCAGGCTTGTCTCTAAAGTTGCTAAGGATGACTTCTGCTAGCACTGATTCCTCACCTGTAGACCCGCTCATTGCCATCCTTGCCCTTTTGCAGCCAAAAAGGCAGAGGGGGTTGTCTTAGGTTGTAAATTGGGGTGTGTATTCTATTGACATCTGGTAGAGGTGGGGCAGGTATCTTCTGTTAATTGGGCCACCTGTTAAAACCAGGTGGGGCAGTTTTCTTTGTCTCTTCCACAACCAATCCTCTCTCCAAGAAATATCTTCTGTTGAGGGGCCATTGAGTCTCGTTGCATGACTGATAAAATGACCATCCCATTGTGAGATGCTCCATCCAGAGGGACGAGCCAAGCATTCCTACCTGGATATAATCTGAGATTTGGAACACCACAGATAGCCTTTTGCCTCTGAACTCCCAGAGAAGCAGGTTTCTTTTCCACTGGATTTCCAGAGAGAGAACAGGCCCATCTACACCACCACTTCAGAGACAGGATCACTGCTTCAAGAGAATTGCATCTGTCACTCCAGGAAGACTGCAGCCACCATTTCAACTGGACTGCTACCAACACCCTGACCAACAGGGTGTCAGGTTGTATTCTGACTCTGTCAGTGTTGTTTTGTATTACTGCATTTTTATTTTTATTCTTCCTAATAAAGAACTGTTATTCCTACTCCCATATCTTTGCCTCAGAGCCCGTTAATTTCAAAATTATAATGATTTGGATGGAGGGGGTTTACATTTTCCATTTCAAGCGAGGCTTCTGCCCTCCTTAGCAGACACCTGTCCTTTCAAACCAAGACAGAGGGAAAGACAGAAGAGCAGACATTGTGGCTGCCAGGCCAAAGGCAAATTTTTCATGGCTATAAGGTACAGTGGCAGAAATCTCTGCTGGGTGCATGACAGAATAAGTAGGATCTTAGAATAAGGAGACAGATTGTTGCTGCCGTGCAAGTACTTTTCAGCCCTGCACACACCACAGAGGGAAGGCACGGTTTAGGAAGAGAAGCTGTTCCTCGTACTGGATAAACCATCCTGACAGGGATAGTGAAATATGGCCATGGCAACAAATCCAGTGAAAGGGTAACACAAACAACTCCTTCTTAGTCTTCTTAGTGATTAACACATGTATCTGAAAGATTAGACACTTCTGTATTGATCCTTAATAATTGTTTTCCCCTGGATACAACAAAAAGTGCTCTCAGATGCAGAAACACAAGTGCAGGTCATATGTGTCCAATACCATAAAAACCCACAGATTCTTTAATGATTTAAATAACACAATACTGCCTGCAATCACTTAAACCACTTCCTGCAGCCCCCTCTTACTCTCAAGTGTAGCTCAAGGTGGCATATTTTCCATGAGCTTCTGACTCACATAATCTCCTGGTTGCAAAACCTTATCCTCTGTAATTATATTCAGTTTCATCCTTGCATAAGAAAGCCTCATGCATTGTACGTTGTCACAGAGTGAATGATCTCTGATCCCACTGTCCCTTGAGAAATACACTGAAAAATGAGTAAATTCAGGCAATCAGCTGCATACCTGGTAAAACACTACAAAACATAAAACCACATGACTGATTCAGACAAGCTGTATCTGAAATTATACTGCCAGGGAGAGAGTGGTGATGAAGATGAGTAGCTCCAAATCTCATGAAAATTTAAGTGATTTTTTCCCCACATGCTAATATCATGATGCTGATTGACTATGTCAAGAATTGAAGAAGTGGTTTCAGAGTTTTTTTGCCTATCAAAGAGTAGTAGAACAGGCATTTGTTGGCCTAATTTTATGAAACTAAGTGCACATTGCTGTACATTGTCATTTGATAGTTTTGCTGTGGTGGCTGAGAACTACAGCAAGGTCCTGTAGGCAAACTCCATCCTTATCTCTTGTTGATGTGAGGTGGATGAGAACAATAATATGTGTTTGAACAGAATAGAGAAGGTCTGGCAAAAAGGGCTCAATTAAAAATGGCTTTCATTTCATTGAAAGGTCCTTTAGGAAGATTTTGTTCAAAACAAGTTTGGCTTCCCTTATGTAGAACTAAGGACTCTGTAGCATTTTTGAGCTATAAACATTTCTTGTTTCCTTCTGTTCAGTAACATCATCTAATAATGTTGCTTTTTACAAGAGGAAAGGGGAAGAAAAATGCAGTATATTTATATGCAACCTGAAAATTAGGCTGAGAAAAAGTTCTGGCAAAATCTCTGATGAAAAATGATAAATCAAGACAACAGTAAAAAATTTTTGCAGATACTTTTTATTAAAACTTGAATACCTAACTTTCAAAATTAAATAGAAATTTAAATTTATATGGTACAAATTTTGGAAATTTGATTTTCTATTCTTTGATTGCAGAAAGAAATACAAGTTTATTTAACCACACATTTTACTGTGGAAATGATAACTCTCCCTTCCAAACCCTTTTGAGAGGATAATAAACAATGACATAGCTTGCCAGCTTGCAGATATGTTTGGCAATGGCCATGGCTAAGAAAATTAATGACACATCAAATATCCTGAGAAGACAGCATAAGGAATAGGTCTGAGATCTTGCAGAGTTGTCTTTTTTACTTCATTTAAATTGACTCATGAATTTTTATATGTAGAAATATTCTACATTTTGCAGATGAATATCCTCATGCTTTTTCTTCCATCACGAAATATTTTGTCCTACATCTCTGATACATAGTTTTGATTTAAATTCCTAATGTTAATATAAGTCTTAACACCATGAAATATTAAGTCACTTTTGACTGCCTTTTTGCCTTTTTTCCTTTTGAATGGTATTTGAAAGGGGCCTGGTTTAATAGCACCTGGAACAAATGCTAGTTCTTTGGTGTATTTTTATTTTAATCTGATTCATTCCTCCTCATTTTTTAGTCCTCTATTCAATTACATTTATGAAAAAAATTGTAGGGAATTGCAATGAATTTTTCTGATGCATTTGTTTATATTTTAACTTTAAAATAATTTTTTGCAAAATATCTCAGTTATGAAAATCTCATCTCATTATGGAAAACTTTATTTCAAACTGCATTTCACAATTTCTAATAAGAAACTCTTAGGTAGAATGTCATTGAGAAAGCTTCTTCTAAGTCTTTGGAAATATATCTTGTGGCTTCAGATTTAATTCTTTACAGTATGCCTAATGACTGCTGCTATATTAGTGAAGTAAAAAAAAAAGAAAAAATTCTTTGTAATGCTAACCAATATTCAGCATGTCTCCAGAAGATCAGGAGATTTTTAAATCTCTTTTAAATTCTTTTTCATTTCCTATTGATGTATCTGAGATTAAATTTTTGTGGCTAAAGGAATAATGAAATTTGCTACAGGAACATTAGGTTGGACATGTATTATTGGGACAACAAAACCTTATGTAGAGTGATGGAATGTAGAGAAATTGAAATACCAGTGAAACTTAAGATTTATTTTAAATATTTTAATACTTTTTTTTAGGATACCTGTAAAAAATTGGCTAACCTGAAGTGCTGCGTATTTTAACTGCATCTATAATTGTAAACTTTAGGAAAGGTTCCCTGAAATTCTGGTCATAGGTTAAAAATTTAGAATGATTGCTTGAAGAAAGAACTGGACTCCATAGTCTTGCTTTTCAAATGAATGCCCCATTCACTCTTCATTTGACTTCTCTCTTAATTTTGGCTAGAAGAGCGGAGCATCAGCCTGGCTTTGAACAGGTGGACAGTGATAGGAGTGCTTCACTGAGCATTGCTGATGTTAACAGGATGCTGATGTTAACAGGATGTTCCTCAGAAGAAATGAATGTTATTCTTTCACACACATCCTGACACAGACCTGATGTGAAGGAAGCCAACAAGATGGATGATATTTCTTCTACTTGTGTTTTAAATTAAATGGAAATGGTTCACCAGGCAAGGAACTCAGCCTTAATCCTGGATGTAATATTTTCCAAAGGACGCGCAAATTATTCAAGGCCATCAGGCTGGAGAAGTCTCATTTTTGGGCCCTAGTTAGGCTTAGCCCTCTGGGCAAAGTGAGGGATGATCCTCTCTTCCATTATAAATGGACAGAGAGCAGGATGGGGACTGAGGGAGCAAAATCCTTCCCACTCTAAGTAAAGATCAGGCCCATGACCACATAAGGAACAACTGGTGAGTTGCATCCCAGAATTCTGAGGGAGTTGGTTGATGTAATTGCCAAGATGCTCTCCATGATATTTGAAAAGTCATGTCAGTCAAGTGAAGTCCAAGGTGACTGGAAAAAGGGAAACATTGTACCCATCTTTAAAAAATGTAGAAAGGAGGACTCTGGGAAAAACAGACCTGGAAACCTCACTTCTGTGCCTGAGAAGATCATGGAACAGATCCTTCTAGAAACTGTGCTAGGCACAGGGAGGACACAAAGGTGATTCAAGACAGCCAGTACAGTTTCAACAAGGGCAAGTCCTGCCTGACCAACCTAGTGGCCACATAAATGATTCTGTTCCTCTACTCCACTCTGGTGCAGTTCTGGCTTCAGTTTTGGAGCCCTAGCCCTTGAAACAGTACCCAGCAACATCTGCTCTCTGAATTGGAGAGAGATGGATGGTCTGTAGAGTGGATGAGGAACTGGTTGCAGGGTCACATCCAGAGGGTAATGATCAATCACTCTGAGTCTCACTGGACATCAGAGACTAGTGGTGTCCCCCAGGGGTCTGTGTTGGTACCAGTGTTATTTAATATTTTCATTAATGATGTAGACAAAGGGATCAAGTGTACCCTCAGCAAATTTGCACATGATACCAAGCTGAGTAGGGAGGGATGGGATTCCATCCAGAGGGACCTGGACAATCTTGAGAAACGGGCCCATGGGAATCTCGTGAGATTTAACACGACCAAGTGCACAGTGCTGCACCCTGGGTCATGGTGACCCCTTGTATCAGCACAGGCTCGGAGATGAACAGATTGAGAGCAGTTCTGCTGAGAAGGACCTGGGGATACTGGTGGATACTTGGGGATACTGCTGGACATGACCCAGTGATGTGCACTCACAGCTCAGAAAGCCAAATGTATCCAGGCTGCATCAAAAGCAGCATGGCCAGCAGGGCCTGGGAGAGGATTTTTCTCTCTACTCTGCTCTGGTGAGACCCCACCTGCAGTGCTGCATTGTCCTAGGGTGACGTTATGATGCTTGTATCCCCATTCATATGTTCTGTTTCTGCAGGATATTATGTTCTGTGCCTTTGAGACTGGCTTTGGAGAGTGGAAGTTTTGTTTGGGTTTTTCTTATCAGGGACACAGAGACGTACATAGGGCTGCTTTGGCTTTCTTACTTTCACTTTCTGCTTTGCTTGCTCTCTCTCACTTCTGCTTGCTTTTGCTTCTGCTCTTTAGCTAGTTTAGCTAAACAGTCCAAATTTCTTCCTGGACTGTTTATCCTCTTCTTTTTCCTGACCATCTCGAACCTGCTCCGGACTGGGACCTGGGAACACCGAGAGTCTGCACCGTGCGGCTTGCAGCAGCTGCCCAGCACCGGAGGGACTGAGAACAGAGCGACCACCCCCCGAGAGGGACTTTCTGAATTTGTCATCTGTTTCAGAGTGGTGTCACCTGGTATTGTTCATTTTGTGTGCTGGGGGGTGCTGTGCCTGTTAAATAAACAGGTTCTTTCCACTTCTCTCCGAGGAATTCTTCCCAAACTGGTTGGGGGGAGGGGCTGTGTGGGTTTGCTTTCTGGAGGGGCCCTCCTTTGGAGATTTCTCTCCCAAATTTGCCCTAAACCAGGACATGCATCCAGCTCTTGGCTCCCCCAGCACAGGAAGGACATTGACATGATCTGTTGGAGCAAGTCCAGAGGAGGGACACCAAGTTGACTGTAGGGATGGAGCACTATTCCTGTAAGGAAAGGCTGAGAGACTTTGATTTGTTAAGTATGGAAAAGAGAAATCTTTGGCAGGATCTAACTGGGGCCTTTCAGTAACCTAATGGGGACCTACAAGAAAGTTGTAGAGGGATGTTTTACAAGAGCTTGTAGTGAAAGGGCAAGGGGGAATGACATCAAACTGAGAGTAGATTTAGATTAGATATCAGGGAAAAGTTTAGTGTGAGGTTGGTGAAGCACTGAAACACGTTGCCCAGAGAACTTGTTGATGCCTTGTCCCTGGAACTGTTCAAGGCCGCCCCAGATAGGGCTCTGAGCAACCTGCTCTACTAGATGTCCCTGCACATAGCAGGGGGATTGGAACTGGATGATCTTTAAGGTCTCCTCCAACCCAAGCCATTCTACAATTATATGATTCTATGACCTTCACCATTCTTTTCAGAGTGGACACTTCTAGATGTCCCTGCCCACTGTGGCCAAGTTTCCCAGAGTGTGGCTGAGCAGGGAGATGAGCACTGATCTCAGGCTGGCATTCTCAGCCAGTACCCAAAATAACCTTTATACAGTAAGCATAAGTTGCAGTGTGATAAAAGGATATGGAGTATAAAGAGCCTGAATTTAAGATCTCAAGGTAAATTTGCAAGTATTTAGCTGCAAAAATATGTATCTCTTGTAAAATTATGACAGTGAGGATCATGGACCTGGGACTTCACACAGTTACTAAAATTTTAACACACCTACACACAAAATACAAACTAGATGGGCTTGGCTTCCTAAGCCAATGAGTATCTGAAGAATTCAGTCATCTATTATAATGCCTGCACCTTTCACAAAGTAATTTCTGTACATAGGGAAAGGAAAATGAGACTATTGCAAAGTATAGAATGAAAACTATGCAGCAGTTTCATCTGTATCCATTTCCATGGTGAAAAGGGTTGGCAGTAACTCTAGAATGGCTGGCTAACTTAGGAAGGTTGGTGTAACTTTGGTTGTTTACACCATTTAATATTGAATGATGGCATATTTAGCCTTTTTCTGTCAAATGTTTTCAACAATAAATAATTTCACAACTGGGAAACAGTCCAAAAAAAGAGATTAGGATCACAGAATCATTTAGTTTGGAAAAGACCTCCAAGGTGCTCTGTATTTCAACTACTAAACACTAATCCATGTCCCTAGGTGCCACATCGACATGTCTTTAAAACAGCTCCAGGAAGACTGACTCAACGAACTCCCTGGGCCTCTTGCAATGTTTGACAATCCTTAGAGTGAAGAATTTTTCCCTATTACCCAATCTAAACCTGTCTTGGAATAACTTAAAGCTGATCCTCATGTTTGATTGCTTGTTCCTTATGAGAAAAGGTCAAGCTCCACCTCACTATGACCTCCTTTCAGGTAGTTTTAGAGTGTGGTAAGGTCTCTCCTGAGCCTCCTTTTCTCCAGGCTAAACAATCCCAGTTTCCTCAGCTGCTCCTCATAAGAGTTATGCTCCAAACCCATTACCAGTTTCATTGCTCTTTTCTAGACACACTCCAGCACTTCAATGTTTTGGGGTTTTTTTTGGTTATGAGGGGCCTAAAAACACAAGTTGTGTCGTCGCCAGTGCTGAGTACAGCAAAAACCACTTGCCTACTTCCCACAGTATTTCTGACACAGGCCAGGATGCCCTTGGCCTACTTGGCCACCTGGGCACAGCTGGCTCATGTTCAGCTGCTGTTGACCAGCACCCCCAGGTGCTTTTCCACTGGGCAGATTTCCAGCCGCTTTGTTTCAAGCCTGTAGTGCTGCAGGGGGTTGTTGTGACCCAAGCGCAGGACTCAGCACCTGGCCTTGTTGAATCTCACACAATTGGCCTCAGCCCATCAATTCAGCTTGTCCAGATTCTTCTGCAGAACCTTCCTACCCTCCAGCAGATTGACACTCTCACCCAACTTGATGCCATCTGCTAAGTTGACCAAGGGTGCCCTCAAACACCTCTTCCAGTCCACTGATATTAGAGAGAACTGGCCCCAATACTGAGCTCCAGGGAGCTCCACCTGTGACCAGCTGCCAATTGAATGTAACTCCTTTCACCACCACTCTTTGGTGTCTTCCAGACAGCTTTTACTCAGCCAAAGATATATCAGGTGTACATGAGTTTTAGAAGAACTTGGAAATATTCACATAAAGTAATCAAAACAGCACATTATATAAATATTCGGTGTAGGTTTCTGCTGCAAAATGAAAACAAAATGACATCATGGATCTTTTATACTGAAGTTTAATTCCATCTCTTTTAGAGGTGAAACACCCCATCATTCTGCTAAAACTCTCTTTCTTTGATGCCATGTCATCATTATCCTGTAGGAAAGTCTTCCAGTGTCAGACGCAAACACAATATTCATCTGTGCTATCACTGTGGTAGTTGTTTCTGTAGTGAAGGAAATGAGAAAGGAAACAATAAAAAGTATAAAAAAAATTATGGATCATTCAGTCCACAATTATAGGGACTTCAGTGCAGAAGCATTTACTTTTTGTAAGACTTCCTTGGCAGTCTTAATCATGTTCTCATCAATAAATTGAAAGTGCTGTGAAAGGATGCTGCATAAAAGCCATGGTTTAGGTTTTTAAATTTATATTGCTCTATCTAGAGCCTACTTGTCTGTACAACAGTAAAAGGCTAATAAAATGAAGCCAACACTATGACAAAAGTCAGCAATAACAGAAATGTCAGAAATCTGAAAAATTAAAATGAGAAAAACATATACAAGAAATTATATCAGCCAGCTTTTTGTTTGTTTTCCACATTATATTTTCCACTTCATGGGACCACAGTATTATTTCATGCTGTAGCAATAATTATTGTTAATATTATTAATGTTGTGATAGGGAGAAGAGAGAAGGAAAAGGTGGCAAAATAATACTCATGTGTCCTAACACTTGGAGAAAGATGTGGCAAGGAATTCAGGGAAATTACTTAAAAGAACCCTAAGACTGGATATTTATCCTTTATTAAACTCTTAAAAATTCTAAAGAGTGAATTCTGTTTTTCACGCTTCCCTTCCCTTCCCTTCCCTTCCCTTCCCTTCCCTTCCCTTCCCTTCCCCCTTGCTTCCTTCCCAAGCATTCTCTTCTCCTTTTTTCCCCTCCTACTCTACAAGCTTCCTATAGAAGGACAAAGGTATTTCAAACAAAAGGAAAGATTTCATGCTCCAAGAGATAATTCTTCTCTGATACGCGTGTTTTTCAATCAATATTCAGCATTTTCTTACCCTCTGCCTGCCAGGTGGTCTTTATTTTCTAACCTGTTTAATCATGTATGACAGTTTATTAGATGAATACTTTTGCCTTTCCAATGAGGTAGTCTGACTCCATATTTCAATCTTCATATCTCTTGTAAGCTCTCTCCAGTGATTGATTAAAACAGATATATATATTTATGGCCTACATAAATGATAACTTATTATAACATTCTACAGTATCTCAAGCATGCAAAACCAAGGGTGAAATTCTGGCCTCAGAACAGAAAAACCCTTTTCATTTCTGAGGGGCTGACATTTCACCCCAAGGATGAAGAAAAATTATTTATGGTAGCACAGGGGAATATAACTATGAATAATTTGATGAAATTAAGATGGAGTAAATGCCTATCAGTGAGATATATTATGTCAAGGATCAGTATATCAAGGGAAGTAATGGAAGATCTATAGATTCAGACATTTTAAACTAGCTTTGAAGAAGGACTAGACAGTAAAGCAGTGAGAAACTTATTTAATGGATTGCTTCATAAATTCAAACTCTCTCTGGTTCTTATAGTTCAAAAGAGCTCTTATTGCTGCCTGCTTATCCCATTTCTGTTAATTTTCTTAATGAAATAAAACTCATAGTCTGCCTGATGCATTTTTGTACGTCTGCTTGGAATTAAGTGATCAGACTGAATTCTATTGAGGGAAGGTTTTACAGAGTTAGATATTCAAGACTTGCTATTGGCATTGTGGAAAGAGGCAGCTACATAGAACAAGACAGGACCAATTAATAGCGTTGAGAAGAACCTAATAACACATCAGGGAATCCATATAGAAGAGAAATTCTGGATGCCAAATTTTGTTTAGTCTATTACTCACAGTTTTGCTTTGTTCTGTTTTTTTTTTAAATTTCTTTGTGTGCTGAATGCTGTAATGACAATAATGACAATAATAATGATGATAATAATGACAGTAATAATAATAATAATAATAATAATAATAATAATAATAATAATAATAGAAATTCAATAATACAAATTCAAGGTCATGCATTTAAGCTTCCAAACAAGAATTAATGCTGCAAACTAGGATATTCTCCAGTAGAAACCATTTAAGAGAAGAAAGGCCCAGATGAATAAGATGTTATGATAATGAGAGATCAGTGTGATGTAGAAGGGAAATACAATTCTAGGATATATTATTCAACTTGATTTTAGCAGATGAAATTCTACCCTTTTCTTGTCAAAAAATGCCCAAAACATATCAAACCTATGTGGAGTCTAGGACACTTTTGCGCAGTAAACACAACAATGAATAGAAGCAATTTCCTGTTGCAGATTAAACACATTATTCTACTGAAAATGCCTCAGAAGAGTGAGTTCTGCTTATACATATCTCACAAAGGCTTTTGACCTTCAGAAATTTAGCTTTGTTTTGTTCTGCCAAACATGTATTAATATAGTGATATCAGAAGATAGTAGGGGTTAAAATCAATGAAACCAATTAAAATGTAGAAAAAAATTGTCAAGAAGCAGGCTAATTTATTAATCTCTTCTTTGTGGAGTAAATGTGTCCTGTCATGGACAGAGACCACTAGCTGAAGCCATGTCTGAGTTCAGACTTATCTTTTCCAAATATTTACAGCCAATGATGTAACACAGCCATGTAAAGGTAAATCTTGGATTACATGAGGTATCACCAGGAAAGATAAGTTCACCACTGAAATTCCTTTAGTGGGCTTTGGATCTGGTTCCTAATAAATAATAAATGCAATTTTTACCATTGCCTTTTTCTAATTCTCATGAATCAGAGCTATTATTGGAAAGGATAAGTCTTAGGGCTTAGTCTTAGGGCAGCTCTCTGGCTTACCTTGTAGCATAGACTAGGAAGCATGAAATGAAAGCAGGAAAAAGAACCTTCCCGACAAACAAAAAGGAATATTTTTTTTTCACATCTCTGGAACACTTTGCTTGTAAAATGTAAAGCAACTAGAGAAATATATTGAAGAGAAATCTGTTGATGTCTACAAGATTCCAAGATAGCTCCTTGCTTCAAAAATATTACTTTAAGGATCAGCAACACTCTCTGGTACCACCAGCACATCCTTGTTCTGCTCATATTCATTGAGCTTCTGTTACTGGCCTGTATCAGAGACAGGCTGCTGAGCTTAGTGTAGGCATCTGACTTCCAACAATCCTTGCAAATGCATTTATGTTCTTGCTTTCCTCCTTTGTCACCTCCACAATAATGCTGCAGAAGTTAAGCTTTATAATTAACATCTGCCTGAACACACAGTAAAACATTGTCTGAGAACACTATGAGACCAGGAAAAAATAAACTAATAAATAGAATTATTTAAATCAAACATTTAATCAGGAATTGGCAGTGTAAAATTGTCTGATGTACATAATTTCATATATTAATCCACAGACCAGTGCCAGAAAAAAAAAATTGACAAGCCATTTTTCAGTCCTCTCATTCTTCAATTAGTGGTGAAGAAAAGTCCGTAGTAGTTTAGTGTGCCATATACAGTATTTCTCTGCTGTAAAGATACAAACAGGACATTTTTGAATTTCAGATAATAAAGACTAGGTAATTGATTCATACAAAAAAAATTGCCTTTGTTTCTATCAAATAACTTTAAAAATAAAAATTAAAAGCTGAAACAGAGAGAATAATGGAGGATCCCACCAAAGTCAGATATTATTTATCCTCTCAGCACTGTAAAGATCTCAACAATCATCAAAACCTAATTTCAAGGCAAGACAGTTTCCAAACTAATCCTAGTCCCCCAAACTACAAGTAACTCAATCCTTTGTGACTGCACTTTAATATAAACTTCTGATATGAAACACAAACATATTCCTCGTTTGCAGTCTTTATAATTTATATAGCAGAATTGGCATTTTAAAAAATGGGGAAATGTCCTGTTTTTAATTCATTGCATGATTACACAAGAAACAACTGTGAGTGCTGGTCAGGTCTGCTCTTGTACACATGTCCCCACAAGCAGCCTTTCAGCCTCCAGAAATCCTCCTGAGCTCAGACTGAGCAGCCCATTCTGCACCAATGCAAGGAAGGTTGCTGGCAAATCTGAGCCAATGATGGCATAGAGCAAGATTTGAAAATAAGTTTGCTATATTCCTCATAATAATTGTGTTTTAAAGTGAGGGTCAGTAGAACCCTATCTAAAAATACTTTAAGAAAAGGTAAAATTAGCAAATGAAAAAAGATTAATCCTCAGTAAATCTACATGGGTATAAGCATGACCTTTTATAAGCAGTAGAGATATTAGAGTATTTCTCCTCACATGTTTCTCTCTGATTTTACAAATACTGTAAAAAATTTATTCTCCTTTCCATGGAAGTGAGGCTAAGTGTCATAGCCCAGGGACACTGAGAAATTGTCTAGGACAGCCCACAGTTTTATTCCCACAGAAGGAATTAGACCCTTATTCTTTCTTTTGATTCAGAGATTAGTGTTTTCTCATGTATTTGACAATTCCTTCTGGCAATGAACTACTGAATTTTTTCCCATGTCTCTCACTTCGAGTTTCACATATCAGATAACTGTTCTCATCTGGCTTGATTTCCTGAATCTTGTAGTTCCTCAAGGCCGACTTTTTTTTGCATGTACCATTGTCATGGTTCTCATACAAAAAGTGAATTGTGTAGGTTCAACTTCCAGCCTGCAGTATTTCTGTCCTCCCTACTGGCTCCTACTGTTTGAGCATATCTTTGAAGTGTAAGATTTGCATGACAGAATTTGCAGACTCAACATCAAGAGAATACTGTGAAGTATTTCCTATTTCAATATTTCTTTGTTGAAAATTATGTCTGGCATGCATACAATCTAGACAAAGGCTGAAAATGGAAGAGGAGGAAGGAAATTGTAAAGTAACCAATGCTTGAAAAATCCACAGAAGTCTGGATTTTTTAAGCCTGCACACAGAAAACATGAAGTATGTGTTCCTTCACTTTGTTGCTGTATTGGTACCTCTGAAAACAATAACCACAGAAACCTCAGAAAACAAATGGCAAGTCTAGAATTTCTATAAATAAAATCTGCAAAAAATCCCGAAACTGTGGAGATACATGTGTGTATATAATCATGTTGGAAAGATACTTTGATCTTAAAAGACAGATTTTTTACTAAACCATATGTCCCTTAACATAAAGGTATGTATGTAAAATTTTAATTGGGTGACAATCTTCATGAAAGCTGATATGTCCCTTACAGAGTGAGTCCTCTGAGAGCTTCATCTTATTCAAGACCTTTAAAATCCAGATGAGGAATACTTTACTTTGACCTACTAGAGCAGTGTATTGAGAATTTCCTTATTTGGTTACACTTTGTGCAAATCAGGCAGCGCTCTCAGCTTTTTTTAACTTTGCAGAACTGAGTTCAGAATTTCTGTGTTAATAAACTATCAATTCACTAAGCCATTGTTATTACTACTACCACTAATACTACTTCACTAGTGGCCATTGCCTTTGTCTGACTTACCCCAAGTAAAATTAAAGTGAGAAGGTAAGATTTTCGCCTGTTTATGGATCAAATAATTTTGCTTCTCTTACTAAAAAGTCATTTATAGACAGCTGTAAATGTACATATCATTTTACAAATATAGTATAAGATACATTCCTTGCCCTGAAGTGCCTATTGTCTCTAAGATAGGAGAAAGATAAATGGAGACCAGACTGAGGAAACCAATTTAGACAGAGTATGATGTGAGGAGCAAGAATGAAGTAGATACGAAGAGAAATTTCTTAAAAGAACTTGACCTTGTGGAAGGCCAGATATTATGGAAGATGGAGATGGTGATAAGGATTTGGTGACCAATTAAGTGCAAAATCTGAGCAGTGACACTTACATTCATGTGAGTAAAAAGGAAAATAAAACTGGAAAGAGGAGAAGGAGATGGGAGTATAAATTAAAAGGTCTGGAAAGAGCACAGACACTGAGTGAAAATGGTAGACCTTGGGGGTTTGGTCAGGGTCATTTTATGTTGCCTTGTGTCCATGATAACAACACATAAGGTTTTTGGGATGTTTATTTCTGAATATTAGCTAGGCTAGTGTCATGAGAGTTTTCCATCTTGACAACAGAAACTCAGGCGAAAGTGCTCCTTACAATGTCAGTACTGCTTATTTCTTTACTAGACCATTTATTTCAATCAGTGTGCTCTGAGTCGCCACTCTAATTATAAATGTTTGCTTTCCTCCCATCATTTCCGGCTCTGCCTTTGAAACCCATTGTTGAAACTCCTCTTCAAGAAGGCTGAAGCCAGAAAATCAGGGTGCAGGCTTTCCCCCTTCAATCCACAGATACATGCTAGCAGCTCTTCTAATCCTTGTTCCTGTCAGTCAGCCTCCGCGTTTGGGTCCAGAATAACTACGAGCCTGAAGGATGCATTATGCCAAGAATAACTTTTGCAAGTGGCCCACTCTGCCTCAATTCTGGTGACATCTTACTCCAAAAATGCCTTGTGCTCATTCTGGAGGCCCCACAGAAGGGCTTGGTGAGCTGTGTCCGCGTGGGGCACTCAGCTGTGGCTGCTCTTGGGGGCAGTCTGTGTAACCCAGAGCATTCTGTGCATGCTGGGTTGTCTGCTGGCATTGCTGCCCCAGTGTCACCCTGCACATCACACATCAGATGGCTCAAGGCAGGCCCTTGCAGAGCCCACAAAGCAGTGCTGGCACTTTCTCAGGAGCTCCTTGCATGAGCTATGGCTGCAGGACAGGCTCCCTAAACGGGACACGTAGCTGAGAAGCAGATATCCTGCTGGCAGGAGCACCCTGCTCCTCTGTGAAACTGTCAGACCAGCATGGCTCTCTCTTCCACCTGTCTGCAACAGCTTGCTGTATAATTAATGAGATATTATAGCTATACCTATTCGTTCTGTTACAGTTTCACAAACTTATGGGAGATTTACTGACAATGTAGAAGACTTAACATTCCTAAATGCTTAATCTGCTAGAAAATGCTAGATTTAAACAAAAAAATGTGCTTATTCACGTAGCTGGAACATAAGAAGGGTATTTGAAATATAAGTCTAGACATTTTTGCAAACTGTTAAAGAAATGTACAAGCAAAAATATTGACTTTGGAATGCAAATGGTCTTTGAAGAAAGTTAACCTGGAAATTATCTCAAGGAACAAAACTGCAATCTGCCTACACAAATACCAATTATTATTTTTTTAACCCGTTCAAGCAATATTTTTTAGCTGTGGTACAAAGTTGAAAATGGTCATCAGGAAAGGAATGTTTATAAGTTGTTTTCCTATTTAAATGCATATTTAAGACAATTTGTTTTCCATTTCATTTTTGGAATCAGTAGTTAAATACAGTGTCTAAAGCCATATTCCAGTTTGACTTTTCAGTTTATTATACAAAATAAGAACATGCTCAAAACCTATGTGATTCCAACACTAGTTCTGAACATTAACTCCTGAATCAAACTTTTTGGGTTTTGTAAAAACACTGCTGCAGAAAAGAACAGTATCCCCATTTATTTTCTTTCCATAAACCTATTTTAGCTTAATTTTTAGCTATCAAAAGCACTTGTTTTTCTGAGAAATCAAGTTGGAAAACACAGCCTGATAATTTTATGGGAGCTAATAGTAAAGAAATATACATTTTAAAAGTACAGAACCTTTGAGATGTTTTCTTCCCTGGCATCTGACTTGTGTTTTCAAATTAGCTTTGCCCAGCAAAATTAAATTCTAAAACAAAGAGAAATCATTAAAAAAAAGTTAGACATGTAATGTTTAACCTGGCTGTATTTCTAACTAGCAAGTAAATACTGTTATAAAGAATTACTGTTTACATAGCTGACTCCAAAATGAAAACAAACCAACTCTTGCAAAACTGGCTGGGACATTGGTTACAGGCCGATCACCATGACTCGAAAACACACAGAGCCTGTTTTTTTTCAAAACAATTGACTTTGAATTAATTTTTTGTTTCTACTATCAGCTAGTACATCATGAAATTTCTCTAGTTTGCTGTTTAGTTTTTAGCCAACCAAAATGCCTCCAAAAAAGTATCTTAAGGCTTGTGGGGTCTTCATGCAAACTGGTGGGTAACACAAACTAAGTCACAAACTGGGTTCTACTTCTGTCACATTGGTGGAACTATTTTCTCAAGGGTGACTGCAAAAGCCAACGTCACATCCATCCCATCAAGGACACAATAGGCTTGGTAAGACTGCCTGAACTGTCCAAAAGATTCCGTTTCTAAAGAGTTACAGGCTGTGCTGCAGCAGCACAACCTGATCTCTTATCCAGAGACCAATTCTGGGCACACCCAGGCCAAACTGCATCACTCGGGACAAGCTTTGCATTTCGTATCACAGCCACAAGGGACGTAAATCTGCAAAGATTTGCCTCTTTACTGCCTGTGATAGGCATAAAAGTCACACATCACTGCTGCTTTAACTTTGGAAAAACTGGAGGAATAGAGTGACTCTAAACTGGTCACAGTCACGCTGAATTACACATGCAGGAGCAGCACAGTAGTTGTTAAAGCAGCTCTTGGGAAAGAATATCTCTTCCCAGTATGTGTAGCTATCATCTGTGGTCATGATTGGAAAAACCTATAAATAACAGTGATTTGATTAACTGTCACAACAAATCCAATAACTGACGTCTTCAAATTATATAGTGTTTAATTATGAATAGTGTTATTTTGTCTACAATATCCTGAACTGCATTAGGAAGTCTAGTGAAAGCGAGTGGAGGAAAATGCTTCTGCCCTTCTTCTACTGTGTCCCCTCTCCAGTACAAGAGAGAATCTGGAAATACTGGAGAAAGTTCAGAAACAAGCCACAAATGTGATCAGTGTGCTTCTTTTGTATAAGGACAGGCTGAGAGAATTGGGCCTGGAGAATTGAAGGCTCAGGAGGGATCTCATCAGCTTGTATAAATACCTGAAAGGAGGGAGAAAAGAAGATGAAGTCTATTATCAGTGGTGCCCAGTAGACCTGGACAAGAGGCAACGGGTACAGACTGGAACAGAAAATTCCACTTAAGTGTAGGAAAACACATTTTACCTGGAAGTGGTTGAAAACTGTCAAAAATTTCCCGGAGAGTTTGTGGAGCCTGTATCCTTTGAGATATCCAAAACATGCCTGAAGATGGTTCTGTAGAGTCAGGAACTGGAAACAATTATGGATATAATTGGATATATCTACATGAATATCCAATTATATCTAGATATAAGAATAAATTGAATGCTTCACACAGCACTCCTTGGCACTATATTTAACAAGTACAGGATACTCTTTTTCTATTCTGTTAAAACCTTAAAATCTCTAGGAGGTCAGCCACATTCAAACTATCTGTTACTAATGGTCTTGACCCATACAGGCCCTTACCTTTATTGCAAATTTCATAGGAGACTGCCTGTTGGCCCAGATCAAAAGGGGGTCCAAGGACTACAAGTGTTGTAATCATTTCACAACACAGGTATCTGGGATAAAGGGCTATGCAAATCAACAGGTGACAGTTATTTTGAGTCCTCAAAGTCAATATAAACATTAAGCAAATAAAAACATTAAGAAAAGTTCCTATCTTTGTGAAGATGTATGGCAGAAGAAGTCCATTTATTGCCTGTTGAATATCCAGAGCTCTTTGGAACCAAGACACTGAGAGAAGAATATAAGTGGGAGATCCACACCTGCAGATATAATTAAGTTTGGTTTAATGTTCCTTAAGGAATTTCTTTATTGTATTCACTACTCTTTAGTGTCACCTTAATGTCTTCACTGAATCAGAACTGTCCCAGGATAAAAGAAAAGAATATCCTCTTTTAGTAGGAAAGTACTAAAACTGTTGCTGCTTTTGCATCACACAAGCCTTGCTTTTCCATGTAAAGATTCAATAGTTGTCACAGGAAGACAGAAAATCTGGAAATAACTCTAACACTCAAAATCTCTAAAGAATATCAAATGTAGACTGAGATGCAGATACTAAATTAAAGTAAAATAGCTGCTGAAATTGCAATGTATAATTTCCCTCCAGTTTTCTGAAGGCAGATCCAGTATAGTTCATAAAGGCACTTCAAGTATACACTAGATACTAAAAGATGATCATGGAAAAATGCATACAGAGAGCAGAAAAAAAAATTACTCTTGAATGACCAAAAGATTTAAATAATCCAATATTTATCATCAAGTCTGAATTGAGGATTCTTGTATTTTCTGAAACGCAGTCCACAGTCAGCCCATAGATACATATATCTATGTATCTATGCATCTGCTGTAAGACGTGCAGTGACACACAACTCCAGTTAAGACCTGATGGGAAAGCACACTTGTCTTACTGCCATCCTAGAGAGGAAGGTTCATTCCTATTCTCATCGTGGTGGACAGTGAAGAATGACCTATATTTATGAACCATAATGAAACCACCACAAACAAAATGCTGAGCTATTCCTATGGGCCACCTCAGGAGAACACAAGGCTACTGAGATCTGTGACTGTAGTTTGAGACTAGTCATACAGATTTGATTGGCTGCAAAAGATTGCCAGGTATTGTTCCTGCTCAAAATTAACTTAAAATTAACTTCTAAAGTACTGGCAACTGACCTTTCTACATTATATACTTCATAACCTCCTAGATTCACAGGAGGTGCATCAAAGCTTAAAAAGGGGAATGGGTCAAATGCTCAGCAAATGTGAGAAATAGGTGGACCATGGATGATGCTTAAAGCAGGGATTTTCAGCTTTAAATTTGGTTCATGTGAAATAAAACTGAAACATATTGAAACCATCATATTTTAGAGGTCTGTGCTGCAGCCACTGTATTTCTGGCATTTTTTAAAGTTTACAGCTAAGTTTTCATAAGATTTTTCATAGCAGCCTAGAGAGTTTAACATTTGCATTAGCTTAACCTGGAGGAAACCACAGTTGAATCTAAAACTGCACATTGGGCATTGCTGTAAGTGCAGCATTTGATATCTTTATGTGTGAATGCATTCCGATATTTCCTGTTCTAGGTATTGAAGACAAAAATTGTATATAAAGTGAAATTCGGAGTGGATAAAACATTTTTCTTAAATTATCCATACTAGTTCTATAATTAATTTCGCTTATGATACTTTTATTCCAAAGGGAAAGCCATATCTTCCAACAAATTCCTGTGTTACTTTGTGATCTATTCCTGTGTGATGCTTTGTAATCTAAACTAATTTGCCAACATAAGGATGTAGAAGTGTTTGTTCGGTGCAATTGTTTCAATTATTTATCCTTTATAGCAGAAAAAATGATAGCAAGAAAAACATTGCAGCATTGTCTTGTATTCTAGGTGTAAACAAGACATTTTGCCACATAAGTTGCTTTTGGAAATCTCATTTTCCCTCTAAACATATCAATTAAACTACTTGATTAATCAAACTTTCAGTGATTCATATGCTCTGATTTTGCTGTAACTGAAATAAACAGTTGCCTAAGTTTTAATTAGGAAGGAATTGGATCCACACTTTCTAAGGATAAGGTCAGAGCAGTTTCTTTTTCTATCCTTTTCCAGGTAAGACACAGTCACACAGTCATTTGAGGGAAAACCGAACCCAAACAACTTTCCTTCCAATGGCTGTACAGATAGATTTCCTTCTTCCATGTCATTTTACGGTGACATTTTAAGCCTTAGCTACTGGGACCAAAATTTTGTTTTGATTTTGTTTCAGTCTCTGTGGGTGTTGCATTTCTAGTTTACTGGGCTGCCTGTGGAATATATGTGCAGCTGAGGCACAAAAAAGGAATGTGTGTTTTTATGTTCCTTCTTCCTTTTTAAGTTGCAGAAAAAAATATCTGCAGAATCCCAGGCATCTAGGAGTGGTTGTTGCTCACCAACCACACCAAGGCACAAAACTGCTTAATGTTCCACTGTCTTCAAAAGTCCTCTGCAGACAAAAGGGGATATTTCCTCACTAAATTTAACAGTCTATTCTAAGTTTACATCAGATCGCAGCAACTAAACCTGAGTAATGAACTACAGAGCTGATAATTCAGGGATGTTATTTTGGACTAAGTTTACAGGATACAAGGCTTTGCAATAAATATTGTCTTTGAAGAGTATGGGAAAACTGATACCTAAATTAATCCCACTGGAAATGGAGAGAAAACTGAGACTTTGACATAGTTTTTCTTTAAGTTTTAGAAATACTGGCATCCCCTGTTGTCTGAAGAAATCAATACTATTCCAAGAAGCTCTGACCTTTGCTGTGCATATTTTGCTTTGTTTAAGCACACAACCAGATTTCCTTCTGTCATCCCAAATTCTGTGAGAATTCAGATCACTGCTTTACTATATTCCTAGAAAACTGTGCTGACAAGTATGCAAGTACAGACAGGCTGTGTCTAGAAAGGCATTTAACTTACGTGGATGGGACCTGCCCTGAGAAGAAGGTTTCTCATTTCTTTGGCAAAGCTATTAACAGGAGAAGACTAATATTCTCTGTTACAGTGAAGACCACTTCTATTACTGATTTAAATAATAGATAGTTTTTAATAAATTAAAGCTTTGAAAGAAAACTTATTTTACAGAAAGTGGCCAAGGTGATAATGTAGTATTTTTCTGGTAATGGCTTACTGGAACCAGAGTCTAGGAAGTTGTGGGTAGTAAGGGCTGCTCTGCCATGGTTATGCAATTCTTGTCCAATATGAAGGATGTCCCTCTTTCAAAAACCTATCTACTAAGGAATGGCATCAAATATTGCATAAATCTGCTAAATGTGTTAAAACTCTGGAAGATCTAGTTATCTCATTGGGGGTGCGATTGTAGAGCTGAAAACATTAAATCTCAAAAAGCAAGTTTTCATGAACAGATTGTCTTAAGTTATAGAAAGCCAGCTTGAGTTTGAGGCAGCTTGTGGAAGTCATGTTTAGAATATTATTCTTTCAAACAAGGAGTTAAGAGTATTTATCCGGAACAGGTTTTGAGGGACATTTTATTGGGAACCTTAATGTGTGCTTCTAAATACCCTCTGCAAAATAGTTTTTGAGAGACTACATAAGGATTACTTGAAAAGGCTTTCACCTAAAATGAACCATCAGAGTATTGCCTTGCTGGGAATAGTCTGCAATAACTGTAAGTCTTGGAGTTACCTATTCCCTGATGGGTGCAACACTCTGAATTCTCCACCCAGAGCAGTTCCATATGAACTTTATCTACATATATCTATGTATCTATATATATATCTATACTACTGCATGGTAGTGAGGGCCCAGGAGCTGGAAACCCTAAGCACAGACTCACGAGCATTCTGCCTTTGGTCTCTGGCTTTTGGGCCTGGCTTTGCCATTTCCGCACTTTCCAGCACAGGCAACAATTTATTTAAGTTTCCTGTAAACTCAGGTAAAGAACGATGAAAGAAATGGAAAACATTCACCTGTGAGAGACGTAGAATGTATAGCCCTGAGTTCACAGCTTTGTTTAAGTTGTACAGGCACACATAAATTTGTAAAGGAGTGATCTACAAGGCTGTGAAAGACAAAAAATGGCACAGCATGTTCTTGATTTTAGACTGTGAATGAGTGAGAAATTGGTGGAAAAACAATAGGACATTAATTCTACAACAGACTGTGGTTTATATTTTTAAGTATTAACTTTTTTGAGACAACAATATATCTTTCATAGGTATTAGATTATAATAAAAATTCAATTACAATTAAAACCAAAAAAGAAATTACAAATTACAAATACCCACACTGCAGAGCATATCTCATAGACTGTATTTATTTTGTCATTTTGCACTAGTTTTCTAATGAATTTGGAGTGACTAATGTAATATATTCTTCAAAAAAGATATAAAAAGTAACATAATAATGAATAAGAAAATAAAAAGCAAAATTTATTTCAGTTTTGAACGGTGTGTCAAAAGTCAAGCATTAATATACCATAATCATCCAAAGTTCAAATATAACTAACAGGCTTAATGTCTGAGGACTCAAAATCAACAACAAGGAATTATACATCAACTGAAAATTTAAATTACAGAAATTTTCATGCTGTGATAGTTTTTTGCATCTTGAGAGATCCTGAGTGACTGTACTGTGGCTTATATGGTGTCATTAGTTGAGAAAGAGCCTGAGGATAGAAAAAAAATACAGATTGCTTAGCTGAGGAGCAAAATCTTTAAAACATTTCATAGTATCAAATAGACAAATACATCCGAGGAATCATTAAAGTCAAAATATTTAAGAGGCAATAAATAGTGAAAGCAGTACTATAACACTGAAATTCTGTTCTGCAATAAGTAAAGAAAACATCATTGACAAAACATCACTGACAGGCAATACTTCTATAAAAATCACTTGATGAAGTGCAGCATCAGAGATTAGTGGTTTAAAAAGCACTGCAGGAACAAAAGTTATCCCACTGGGAGGTAGATTTGTTAAAGGGCAATGGTATGGTGTTTTTTTCCTAATGTTGAACATAATCATTGAAGTGTCACTGGTATCTGGATAAGCCAATAAGACGCTGTCTTTTTTTGTTAAGACCTGGAATTTTAGTAATAGACAGCCAGAAGTAAAAAACCAGAATTTTATAAAAGAAATGAGGGAATGGAAACTGGACCGTATAGGTAAAGGCAATGCAGAAAGAATCAAACATTTTTCAGATTATGACTGAAAATTAGAAATTATGGTGATTGTTGTTATTATAATTTCAGTTTCTATTCAAGGTGGAACTCCTTTTAAGACATGAGGTGATGTTAGAACATGGCAACACTCCTGATGTAGACCAAGGCTGCAGGGGGAGTTCTGTGAAGGCAATGAATTTGCCTGGAGGACTGGGGAAGAGTTTAACTAAAAGCCAGGTTACATTTCTCATATTTCCCATATGGAGAAATAAAGAAATTATTTTTTCCTATGGTATATTTTTGATGCTCTTGTCTTGACAATATCTAATACAAAGACCTTATGCTGCTGAGAGGAATTATTTTTTTTAGATTCAGTGTTCTGAAAACATGTGGGTATTTTGAATAGGGGACAACAATGCTACAGATGGAAAAATGCCATGAAAATTGGGATATATGTTCTTAACTAAAAATATTTGGTGTAAATTCCAACAAAAAAAACCTTGGATTTTCTGATTCACATAGAGAGTTGCTTCAGACTCTGGCATCCTAAAAACAAAATGATAGGTTGGTCCCTACCTCTTTTCATCTACATCTAGCACATCTACTGAGAAGAAAAATAACTCTAGTGCAGCCAAAACCAGCACAGTTATTCTGGATGAAACCATTAATTGGCTTGAATTATATTTGTCCATTCTCAAGAAGGACAAATATCACCTGTTTCAGTCACATCTTATTTTAAAGGCAATACAGAGTGGTTATATGGTGTCTGTCCCTGCTGCCCAGCATAATGTAAAAAAATACTTTCAGTCACTTGAAGATTGGTGTTCCCAACTGACAGATTTGCCAAGTGAGTTTCTGAAAGAAGATTTTAATATAAAAATAAAAACCCATTTTGCCTGCTTCAAAAGATTGCTGGAAATCCATCTCCCTAGCTAGTTTTCCTTTCTTTGCTTTGGAAAGGGCTTCTTTGCTTCAAGAAAGGGCTTTCTTGATATAGCCTTGTCTCTTATCTCTGCAAAATATGATGTCTGGAATCTTTACTAAAATTTCTGTTCCTATCAGAGCCTCTTTGTTTCCTGTAGCAGTTATGATATAAAGTAGTTGTTCCAATAATTTTGATTGTCCAGATTTCCTTCTCAGATTATGGGCAAAACTCACTAAATGCAAAGCCCTAATAGCTCTGATTAAGGAAGATGTAATGTTTTCCTCCTCAAGGAGCATCAAAACAAAAAGACCATAATGTACAAAAATATGAGAGATCAGATAGACTTTTCTGTAAAACAAAGAAAGAAACTTGCACATAAAAATCAGTTTTAATATCAGGTATTTTTAATGAAACTGATCAGAAAAACAGCAGGACATGTGAAATGGAAGTGCATGCAACACACCCAAAGGATGTCATACCAAGTCAGCTCTTTGATAAAATTTCAATTTTTGTAAAAGAACAATGCAAGCCACCTGAGTTCTCTGGACTTCATGTGAAATATTCAAAGGGAATTGATCAAATTAGAAAAACTGGGGATTAGTACAATACTGTAAAAACTACTTTGAATCATCAATAAAGTGCATTTGAAAAAGTTCTGTCATTGTACTAAGACATTTTCAAACTATTTTCAGCAGAGTGGGACAATATGAATATCAGTATGCCAAGCATAAGAGACAGAGATCTAGAGTTCTGATCACTGACATTCAGAAAGATGAGCCTGGGTTTAAATAAGTGCAGAGGGGAAATCCATAATCAGGATTTTGTGATGCCTTGGCCTGAAGAAGGATAGAAGCAGAAAAAGAAGGAAAGTAGATAAAAAATATTACAGAAAGCAACTTATATCCATCCAGGTATAGTAAATGGAAAGAGAACATGTGGACAATCACTTAAAAAGATTTTGTTTTTAAGGGAAATGGCAGCATGAGTACGTTCCTGGATCATTGCAACTAACTTAGTCCTGCTGTCAGACCTTGTTGAGTTACTGATCCATAACGAAAAGAAATACCCTATACATCAGAATGTGGAACAAGAATATCTCCTTAGCTGAAGTATTTGGTGGCACTCGTAGGTAACACTGAGCTTCCCATGACAGAATCATAAATCAAGTTTGTATGGCTCAAGATGAAGCAATTAAGATAAATAGGCTCTCTGTTCCTAATAGTTGTTAGCTCCAGTGAGACTAAACTATACCTGTCATTGAATTATTGCCATCACTGCCCTGAAGCTGAAAAGTAGACATTTATGCTGATTATTGCAGGATGACATATTATTATTAGGCTATTAAACAGAATGCCTAATCTACCATTCAAAATGTTTCTTAGCTATTGAAGATCCTTATACAATGAACTATCAAATGTTACCTACCACTATGGGAGACTTGAATAAACTTGTTATTAAGAAGAAAAAATGGAAACTTCCTAGGTTCTGCATATTAGCTTTGATATCTGTGGGCATCAGTTTATTTTAGGGTAAAACAACATGATGTCTGGAGGCATTATTGGAGAAGACCTCTGAAGAACAGTAAGAAAAACTTTTGTAACACAGATCTTACCTCACACCTTTACATGAATCAAGTATGGTCAGTCCTGGTCCTTGAAGCAAGAACTTGCTGTGCCCAAAGGCTTCCTATCAAGCACATGATTGTGCTGTTTTGGTGCTTCTGTCAAGGGAAGATTCTTCATTCTGAAGTAAAATATTTAACCCTGAAAGCCTTTTTTATTTTAAACCTAATCTGGTATATGGCATATTCACTTATCATTCAATGGTAGCACAATTTTAAAATGCCGGAATGTCTACTACCATGGTATTTATTGCTCTTCACCCTCCAAAGTCATATTAATTAGTATTGCCTCTGAGTTTAGGTTTAGAAACCTTATATAAAGGTTACCCTTTTATTTGTGTAGATAGTGTAATCACTGTGACTAGAACATAGAAAGTTTCACCATTCTCAATAGGAAGCTGAGGTCAGAAGCATGGAAGTAACACCATAAATAATTCTCATAGAGTATTTTGACTTATCTTTTTAACTATCCACTTTAACATGTATTCCAGGACAAATAAATGCAGTGAAATTACCAAAGTATAAAGCAAATTAAAGGAGGCTGTTAAAAAAGGAACTTAAGTATTAACTGGGAAAATAGTCTAAGGACCTGAGGGAGGATTCATTTGAAGACATTGAATAGCCCTTGATAACCCGTCATGTGATGTGATCTATCAGCTCAGCATTCTAGCCAACAACAAATGACTGTAGAGTACAGTTTGCAGACTTCCAGCCAGTCACTGGCTATTAAGATAGACCAGGCACATGACTGAAGATTTTTTTTTTCATGTACCTTCTCAGTTCCCAGAAATGACAGATAAATTTGGTGTCAAATGGCATGAGAGTGAGCGTCCACCAGCTGAGGAGTGGATCATCATAGTTTGGCTTGACAGAATTCTGAATATTGGTATGCTGCAGGCATACCAATATTGTCCTTATTATAGTGTTGTCCTTTTTTTTTGCCACCTTTCACATGAAAAGAGTTAATTTAAGAAGAATTTTTATTTGAAAGCCTCACTAAGACCTCTCTTCTCTGCTTACAGCAGCAGGAGTAGTAATTGTCAGCAGTACTGGATGGTTCATTTGCCATTTCTGTCCTGTCTTTTGTAATTACAGATATGCTATTAGCTTGTTGGTTTTTTTCCAAAAGTGTGATAGATGTGTATATTTATAATAGTATTGGTTCAGCACTGAGTTCTTAGTCAGTTTGTTTCATTTGCATACCTTCTGGTACTTCTTATTTATTTGCCTCTATAGAGGGACCTAGAGCTGAGATACAGAGCACATATATCCAGAAGGAACCTTTTTCTAAGAGCAGTTATTTTCTGCTTTGTATTAATGATATTCCAACTACTGCTGCTAGCTGTAATTTTTAAGAAAATTCACAATGTCATCCACAAGACATAAAAGATTTTAACTACAAGCCTTTAGATCTTCTAAAATACATTAATAGATACTGAATTTAGGCAATATTAATTAAATAATTAAAATCATAGAAATAAACAATTGCCTGAGGACACTTTAGCAAAGCTCATTATACTTTAGAAATCACTTAGGCATTCATACCAGACAACTGACTGCCTACAAAAGACAAAGTTTTGGAAAATAGCTGGCATTTAGATAGCTGGCAGTATAATTTACATTAGGAGTAAAGCGGAATTTAATGCACAATAAATCATCTTATGAGAAAATTCATAGGTGCAAGAAATCTGCTTTAGAAGGGGAGAGGAGGTGATTAAGATTGCAGGCAAGATGCCTGCAGAGTTTTTAATGAAAAAAACCACATCAGATCTCAGGAAGAGTCAAAAAACCCACACAGCTCTAATGCACAGTGCAGTCATATACACTGACCATATACTTCCTCCTGTCACCAAGGAAGGTGGGACATTGACTGTGGGGGAAAAATCTTGTGGCTGTTTTCATCCTGCTGTGTCCACTCTCTCTGGAAACACATTAATCACATTTTATTCCTATGCTCTGGATTTATAGTAATGAAAACGTGGAAGAAAGGAAGTGCAGAAAGAGAAGGAAAAAGCTGAGATCACCAGCTAGGCTATATTGTCTTTAGTTGTAAAATGGTTTTAGGATACTGATAATTCCTCAAGAGGAAACAAACCCCATTTCATTTAAGCTCTAAGGTCACTTTAAATCTAGAGAACTTGAAGGTTTCTTTCAGCCACAGGAGAAATTTAGGTTCTGTCTTGCACAGTGTGCTATTTTCTAATGGGATAGTGGGTGCCTAAAATCTTGAATTCTTGGTTTTATTGTCTTATAAAGACAATAAAGAGATAGCGAATATGAATACAGCAAACATAGATGTGTGTGCATGTATATGTTTTGATAAGAAATACATTGTTCTTTTAATGTATTTTTATGGTTCTATATGAACCTTTGGCTTTGTCTTATGACATACAGACTGCAGAGAAGAAAAAACAGCTTTTTTTTAGGGGAGAGCTGTATTATATGTAACTTATGAGGTTGTAGTACTGTTTACAAAGTGAGGCGTCTGCTCTTGACTGATTTTGTCCATAAGAAGCACATTACTATGGAAGCAGGTCTGTTTCATGGTGTTCTGTATATTCATAGTGGGCAATGTTGTTTACCAGTATGAAAAAGATCTTTTAGACAGTCCAGACAGCCAAGACACATAACTCATGAAAATATTTGTTCTCTCAGATACCTCCTCACCTGACAGATACTATATTTAAAGTCATGTAATCACTACATATTCCTTTCATCAACACATTCTTTTCTTGCAAAACTAATTACAGGCAGTGAAATCACAATTCAGAATGAATAATGGAGTGATAAATACTTAAAAGAAAAATTCCCCTTGTATCTTTCCACTTTTTCAGTGTCAGGGTGCAAGGACACTGTGAGATGCAATAGCTGAATTTCAAAGCTGTTAAAAGGATGCATAAAGAAAGGACAGGTGGGAAAACTACAGCCCTGAGGACTCTGAACTTCGAAATTCTATAAAACTTCATAGCTAGGAACTGATTTGTACAAGCTAGACACTGACAGCAACTTATTAACAACTGCTGCACTTTAGGTGAGAATATATGACCTAGCATTTGCCCAAAGGATAGGAATTCTTTCATTCTGGTCACTATCTTGAAAAAGCAATTGATTTATTAAAGTTTCTTCAATTTTCATTTCTATAAAAATAAGAGCACTGGTTGGAACACTTGGTCCTGATGTAAGTATACATAAGGCCTAAGGTGATCCTGTGCAATGATGACCCCACTTCTCATATTCCAACACTAGTTACTAGTCATGGAAAAGCAGTGCTGTGCTGCTGTCTGTGCCCAGTTCCCTTACCACCAGACTCCTCAGAACTGCAGTATGCCTTATCAATATTAGGGGGATCTGAAGTCTTGAAACAAATTCTTAATATTCTGGTACTGAATTTTGCATGTTAATGAACATGATTTTTTTTCTCTCAAGGTACATAGGAACCTTAATTATGATGTTTATCATGTGTGAGATATGCATGTTTTATTTGAGAAATGTAATAATTTTCAGTGTATTTTGGCATTCATTTGAGAAAGCAGAACATTTTGAATTGGAAAAGTAGACACAGATTATCTACCCACAAGGACATTGGAACACCCAGCTGAGCATTGAGGGCACTATAAGGTGTTAAAGAGCTCAAAAATTTTGGAAGATCAAGGGAAGAGATTTTTTCCTTCCAAGAGACTCATCCAAACGTAATGAAGTCCCACTTTTTGGTGGGACAGTTTTTGTAATGCATGGATTGTGTAGTACAGAGTGCAATCAAGAATATGTTTGGCAGTTACCTTAGTGCTTAGTGTCCTCTTTCACAGTTCTCTGAAAAATTATTGTTATGTGAAGAATCTCTGCCTTAACTACACTTAGAACTTGATTCCACCAGATGCTGAAGAGGTAAATTTGTGCCCATAAATCTGAACTCTGTGAATTCCCTGTATTCTAGCAGGCACTGAAGGTGATTGGCTAAACCCACATGCCTGTTTCTAACCCCTGCCCAAAGGCAACACTGGAGGACTGGAGGTTTTCAGCATTTGTATTCAGCAACAAAGCATAAACTGGTGTACCCATAAAATTTATGTTGAAAATATTACACGTCATTATATAGAAATAGTTTTTTTGTGCTTCTTGAAAATAATCTTTCCTAATTCTTTCAGCATGACCTGTCAATCCTAATGCCAATTATACTTCCTGCTCCTGAGTGCCAGATCCACTGCTTGTATGTTGCTTGGCTTGTGGTCAGCCCTCACAAGCAGAAATCTGATGTGATGCAAATGATCAGTGTTTATTCTAAGAAATCTCCTATATTTATTCCAGATAGCTATAACATTGCAGGGGGTTAACAGGCAAGCTCATTAATTCCAGAACCTTTTGCAATTTTTTTCTTGCACATGATGCCATCTCTAAATATAACACCATTTGGCATGAGAAACACAGGAATGTTCCAATTTCAATACTTCTAAACTTCTCCAGCCACTCAAATATCCAAGAAGTGCTGATCTATGACATATCCATCAACAACACCTACTATGTGAGAATTAAATGCCTTGCACAAGAAAACATCATCTGCAGCCCCATGTATCTTGTTTAACTGCAGCTCAGGTTGCTTTTGTTCCGTAAATCTTGTTTTAAAACTTACTCACAAAGCCAAAGTATGCAAACAAATGTAGTTTAAGGGGCCTCTCTCATGGATTTGAGGCTTTTTTCCCTGACTTCATCATTTCTGCAAAGCACATGTTAAAACAGTATGAAATTAAATTAATGTTTTGCCCACTTTTGGCTTTCAGAAAATTATTTCAGTTCATGTAAATGGGCTCCAGCTAGCACAGTGCTAGAAGAATGAAAAAACACATTCTTGCCAAACCTGCCCAAAGGTGAAATCTCAAAGACAGACTTAAAAATACCCACAAATTGGTTGGTTTGTTGTTTGGTTTTTTGGGGTTTTTTTGTTTTGTTTTTGTTTTTTTTTTGTTTGTTTGTTTTGGTTTTGTTTTTTTTGTTTGGGTTTCTTTTCTGTTGGTTTGTTTAGAGGTTGTTGTTTTGCTTTTTTGGGGTATTTGTTTGTTTTGTTTTTCTTTAATTTTAACTGTCAAGCTACTCTTACTTCAGAACAGAAACTTCTATGTGGCCACATCCAAGTGTGCAGGATAGAGCTGATGTTGATATAACACAATATTGTAGACAATAAAAACATTTTTAGAATAATAATAAACAAAGCTTTAATAAAAAAATACAGTGTTATGTTTTCAACTGGATTCAGAGGCTTTTTGTAAACAAGGAATTATATTTTCTGGTCTTTTAACAAGTATTGTAATGGTATACTTGTAGTATTCTGTGACATTTTATTTTTTATAAATGTTCTAATAATTTTCAGAGTAACTACAATATTTTAACAATCTCTTAATGCTGTCTCTGAAGTCAAGTTCCTGGAACTATGGTTAAATGCTTGATTAAGCAAAGAACAAGTTTTCAGAAAAAAATAGAGAACTAGTGGTCACTCAGTGAAAGGTCTTGATAGCTCTAAACATTTTAAATAGAGTGAATTGGCTTTATAAACAGGGATTTTTTCCTAGGAAGGGCATTGCAATATGACAAGCATGTGCAATTTTCCCATATCTTTCATGTTTTGCATTAATTTATGATACAACTGGAGAAAGTTTTCAAGTGCTAGAGAAGATTTAAAACTTCACATTGCACTTTTGGAAAAAAGTTTTATTTTCATACTGGCAACACTTCTCATTCCAATCTGGGCTGTTAATTATAACTAAGTTTTCAAAAAGGGGTGGGCAGATAAATACCATGACCAATTTTTTCCTTGTATTCATCTTCTTAAAATATACTTTTCAAATGGTTTGTACTGGTACAATTGAGAACTTGGTTGAACTAATTTCTTTTTTATTTAATATATGTAAATTCCATTATGAAGTTCTAAAAGGTGCCAACAGCTCTACTGTTTCAAGGATCTCGAACAGAGTAGATTTTAATCAGCGAAAGAATTAGAAATGTTGCTCAAATATACTATTCAATACATTCAATATTGTTTAGAAAGTAGAGCATTTAGAAAAGAAAAGTCTTCTGGTGCACAAGACTTGATAGCAAACTATGCTTTCTGGAAGTACAGACTTAGTTTTTGTATTTAGTCTATGAAGAAGAATATTTTATGTAGTAAATTTAAAGAACAATAAAGAAATTTTGTCCTGTTGTATGTGGAGCACCATTCTTGAATCTTTTATTTACATTTGTCTCATCCTCTGAGCAGCTTATTTTGTAAAATATTATCATTTGGAAATGAATGTGTTGAAATTATTAAATAAATGACCAAGTAAAATTATTTAGGTTACATGACTATTTAAGCTAAGCTGAGTCTATTTTACTGGCTTGTAAAAAATAAGGTGAACTCTATCCTCTCCCAGCTTGACAACTTACTAAGAATTTGCTTCTTCAAACAATGAGAAAGAGTTGAAAAAAGATTAAGAGTGTGTATTTCACAGTGCAGAAGAGAGTAAAGAATCTCCTTTTATTAGGAAATTAACTCAGGTGGAAATCTGTGCTACCATGACAATACTGCTTTCAGCACAAATCCTTGGATATCTCAGAGCAGTTCTTCAATGTCAGCATACCCTCTATAGCCTCTACAGAAACTGTCTAGATTCCCTAGTCCTTTCAACACCTCCTAAGATCTAAATCAATTCAATTCTGTAAGCAGCAAGATTGATTGACTAAAGAAGACCCTACATCTCCTCTTGGAGTGTCATTCTGTAAAAAACATTGAAAAGCCTCACTCACCATTCTGATAAACCAATTAAAATCAGAGCTCAATCAGCCTGTGTTGACAGAGATTTATCCATGCAGATGAATGAACTTGGAATTCAGAAATTCAAAGTAATCAAGTTTCACATAGTCATAAAATCTCAATTCAAACAACTCAAATGTAGTCCCGAAGTTTATACAGAAGTGTAATGATTGCAGTGGAACTCTGACCAGAGTTCTCTAAAGGAAAAAAACATTGTGGAAACAGCATATGCAAGACAATAAATGTGATTGGTAAGTGTAACTGATATATTTGCACTTGTAGAAAACATAAAATCTACAATACAAAATCAATTGAGCAAAAAACTCAATGGGTTAAATCTGGTTAGCTGGTCAATTTCAAGAATAGTTTTCAATAATACATCACCATCATATGACAACTGTTGCTAGCGCACTTCCGCATGTATCTTATTGTAGCCTGCCCTGCAGCCACAGGAGCCGGACGAATGCCAGTTAGCCGCTCCCGGTGTGTGGCCAAAGGACACCACGAGATCTGCCACTCCCAGGTTCTTCGCAAGAACCCTGCGTAGTGGTTCCATCTGTGGTGTTGGTGGCACAGGCGAGAACGAGACTACGAAGTCCCAAGGTCAAGGAAGGAGTAAGTGGACACTCGTATGGGCACCAAAGCACTTTATTGTCCCAGGCAGGACCAGTAACGGTGTCAGAGAAGGACTGCTCAGGGAGGCACTGATAAGGGGGATGGACATGACAGGAGGAGACACGAGGGGACCAATAAACGAAGCCCAGGGGAGGAGTGAGGGACACAACTGAACAAATAAGGATTGCATGGGGGAGGGAAAAGGCTCTGGAGGCAAATCATATCCCAAGTAAGGGATAACTGACACAGAAGGTTCTTGAAATAAAAGGGGGGTGGTTACAATGATAGACAGGGGAACTGGGCAGCACCAGGAGGGAGGAGATAAACTTATAAGGGCATAAAGGGAAGGACCAGGGGATTGGTCACCTTGACAGACAGGCCAACAAGGGACAAACAAGGGACAAACAACTCAGGGACAAACCATTGTGAAGGAGGTACATGGGGGACCCGAGGATCAAACCATAATTTGAACTTATAAAAGGAATAACCAACTTTACAACAAAACTTGTATAAATATCTTAAAACACGCGATGCCGCATCTTATCCTGGTTTTTGCTATATCATGTGTTCTTACCAGTGAGTTAGAGAAATGTGCATTATTTAATTAGGTGAGAGTTCCATCAATAAAGCCAAATATATGTAAAATTTGAAAAAAAAAAGGGAAAAAACCTCAGGAACAGTTACAACAATAAGAAGGATAAAATAGAGTTGCGGGGCAGGATGTAGCCCTGTATGGTGCTACCAGGACATATTTGTGTGATATATTACTTACATTTCTCATATTTCTGCTCTGTATGCTGTATAAAAGTTGAGGCAAAGGTATTTTCTCCCTCTGTTTCTTTATATGTTAGTATGTTTCAGTGCATAATTACCAGTGCCCATAATCCTGAAATGGTTTGTACATCAAGGTGTTATGAATAAGAAGCTTGACTAGGCCAATATTCAAGCAGCAATCAAGTTATCATTTAATATGGTAAAGTATGAGCAATACAGCGCTGGGTACAGTGGGGAAAGTTTTCCCTCCAACTGCACACCGATATTTGAGGGTTATAGGTATTTATAGGGGTACTCATCAGCTTTTTCAGCAGTTTTTATTTCCAATTCTTATTCATTGGCAATTTTTATTCCAAATTATTACATCACAATTCTATACACTATTGTGATTTTACTTTCTCTCAGGATGTGTTTTTACAGGAGTATTCCCAGATGGTGGTGGTCCAGTTTCCAAAAGAAAGACGAATCCCATCTGGTGCAGTCCAGCTCCCCAGATGTGGGTCCACCTTTTAATTGCAGAGACTATAAATCTAATAACGGTGATGTCTAGCTTCCCCTTGGTTGAAATCATAATTCCTTGAGGTGATGTTCATCTTCCTTTCTCAAGCTGGTTTTAGCTGCTTCAATAGGGTGTGAGATAAACATATTTCCTTTATATATATTCTAAAACTATAGTTTCAAGGATACAAGTAATATTCTAAAATTATACTTCAAAAGGTTATTATTGCAGAGCTCTTTATGGATTAACTACAAGCAAAAAGCAATATCTTTAACGCTTTAATTCCAATGCTCCTAAATCAACCAGGATTAATTCCAAACAAAAGATAGGTTCAAAGGCCTTTTTCCATGCTTTATTTTCCTCAGTTATTATTATAATTCACAGCTCTCCCGCTGTCGGTGTCCACACATTTCGCACTCACAAATACACACGTTGCCTGTTTGTACCTCACAGGAAGCACAGCTTTGTATTTTACAAAGGTACCTGGTTTGCTCCTAGTTGCATACAAAGAGAGAGACTAAACTGGTACTGACAACATTCGTATTTGTAAAAATAAGATGGAACTTGCAAGAAGAAAGCACATCCCTTGTAAATTCTTGTAAGGAATATAACGTATTTTAGTTTTGAAAAGTACATTTGGTAAATTGTTTTAATGTCAGCTTCCAGTTGTGAATTTGGAAGTTTAGTAGTCTGTAAACAGGGAAATTCTGAGTATCACAAAATAGAAGCCATTGTACACTATTTAAATTATCTCAGGTTTGTTGTATGGAAACATATTTTGGTCTGACATTCAGATCTTTGGGAACAATGGACAGCAACTGACAAAAAATTCAAGACAGTTGAAAGCATATTTAAGGTCAGTAGGTTTTAGCTTACAGGAGAACACTAAAAACCCAAGAGGTTAGTAGCACATATTTTACAGAAAAAGCACCAGATATAAGGATAAGTTCACCAAGAATGAATAAAAACTGATGTTACTAAAAAACAAAGTTTTGGTGCAGGAGCTGCTGAAAATGTAGTTTGTGTTAAGTGAGACATCAGATGTTATATTCATAATTTCTTCGTGTTCCAGAACCAATAAACAGTCTATATTTTTCCTACATTTTGACCTTTGACCTTCTGCATAATACCCATGAGCATAAATCATAATGTTTAAAACCAGGTTGTCTTTCTCAAGGTGCACGGGCTCTTTTCCACTGAGGCATTGCATTCTATCTTTGGATTTTAGAATTTGAATTATATTATTTTGTGACAACTGTGGAAGAAACTTAATCAGTCTGCTTTCACCTTTGCAGATGTGGTTTACACCTTGGAGGGGCAATGATGAATCAGGAAAACAATTCAGGCAGCAGTTTGAAGATGAAGAAGAGGATTTTTCTTTCTAAGCATTAGGTGGAGCTCATGGGGAATCAATGCCTGTGTACATTACCTTACAGTGTATCAGTTATCAGTGGAAACTCTTCTGGAAAAGGGATGGAATAAAATCTCACTAAGGATAAATGAATCCCTAGAAGCTTCCTGATGTAGTTGTCTTTTACATAGACATACTTTCCATGGCAATAGATTCTTCTAGGATAAAATTTCAATTTTACTTAAAAACATTTGGAAAAACAATTCAATTTCGTGTAGTTTTGACTTAGATTGCCATGACTTTTCATATTGGGGTACAAGTAGACAAACAAAATAAAAACCACTGTGAGAAAAAGTTTTGAATACCTCAAACTCATTTCAGTCAGTATAGGAAATACAATTGTGCTCACAAATTATTAGAAGAAATCTATCTCAAAAGTTTGTAGACACTTATCATTAAATGTCTTAACACAAGCAAAAGTAACAACAAAAGATGCTCAAATTTCCTTATGGTTAAGTAATAGATATGTGAAGATATGGATATTTGTTTTCTGATTAGATGACCATTGTTCTTCTATTTAGGTTGTTGGTGGAGTTACTCTTGAAAGAAAAGTTTTAATTTTATATCATAATAACATTATTTACATGAAAGTTCACAGAAAGTGAATAGATAATTGGAATTAACAAAAGAGGAAAGAGGAGCCAGCATTAAAAATAGATGCTTCTTTGAAAATTATTATATATATTTTAAAAGAAAATTGCACCTAAGATATCAATTTGTGGACTTTTATTTCTGTGTTCGTAATTCATATGAAAAGCAGTAGTAGCAGAAAGGAAACAACTGCTACTCTAGTTCCAATCTGACATTTGAAAACAATCTATAGAGAGTCAGATGAGTTTGAAGGTTTCCAATAGGTAAATGCACTAATTGGAATATGGTAACAATTAGTATGAGGCACAAAAAAGAAAGATGGGCTGCATATTGAGAAGTCAATTCTTATTGACAATTTTACAAAGGGATGTGAAGTTATGAGTCATCCAGAGTAATATATCAGGGAATGCTACATAAACCACTAGATTTATATCTTATCACCTAATGGGTCTTTTCCCTGTGGAAGAGAAACTCTGTTCTTCTCTTGCAGAAATTTTAAAGGAGAACACCAAGATTGTTACAAATGAAATAAGAACAGAAATGGCTGTGTGCTTAAAAACCACAGCAGGAGAAAAGGGTTAAAAGAAATGTCTGCCATTTGTCACAGAAAACACTATCCCTAGGTCATTGCTTCCAGGGTGATCTTTCCAGCAGTAAAATTGAGGAATGTGTTGCTCACCTGAAGACCAAAAGCTCTGCATCCAAATAAGACACGGATGACTGATCAGTGAAGTTCTGCCTCCATACACCAGGAACATGGCAACAAGAGTGCAACATATCACACACAGCAATTCTTTTCCTGTTAGCTCACCAGAGAAAAGAGACTGCAACATACACATCAAACAGATTCAAAAGAAAAAGAAAGCAGCAAAATTAATCGAGATTTTTAAAGGCTTTTTAAAGGGTGAAATTCACAACCTTTTGAGAACCAGCCCATTAAGGCCAAAATTGGTTTGCCATTGTTCATCAGAAAGACCCCAGGGTTGTGGTGAGGCTTGGATAGTCAGAGTTCTTTGGCACCTCCTTGTATAAATGATCCTGGCCAGATCATTGAGCTCATGGCACCCTGGTCCTGGTGAGCATTTATGCGTATGAGAGGCCATGAATAATATGAAAAAAGGACTGCAAGTGGGAAAAATCTTGGTGATGTGAGTCAGTAAAAATCTTCTAAATCTTATAAATAATTTTCTCCTCCCCTTCCATAAGTTCTCACGCTTAATTTTTCATGAACTGGAGTGAGACTTTGTCTGGCATTCTTTTCAAGCACTCCAGGAGCCTGGCTATGCCAGGAAATATGGATAGTGTGATAGCCTTGGCTGCACTTAAAATGAAAGAAAGAAGCTCATACGCATTGGTTTGTGGCTGTTAGAAGAACAATGAACTTGTGAGAAAAATGTTTTGCACTCCAGTTTTTCAAAAATGAAGTAGTAAAAATCTTCTTTTCAATACAAATATGCCTATTTTTCTGTGAGACAAGAATGGATAATTTTAATTTATCTTTTTCTCTATGTACAAATCCAGGTTAAGTGCTCTCTAGAAATACAATTCTGAACAGTGACCATGACATTTTTGTTGCACTTTAATACTTAACACAAGAGAATAGTAGCCAAAAAAAAGTACAAATAAAAGAAAATTTGCTAATGAAAGTCCTAAAATATGGGATCATCAGAATGTCTGCTCACAATTTGGAAGGTAAAATCAATGAGCAGGGGATTTCACAGGGAAGCAATCAGTATTTAACAGACAAAACAAAAGAAAGGCAAAGATGAACTAATTTCCAGGAAGAAAATTCTCAGCTACACAGGTCTTTATGTGATATTAAATATCAAGTTCTGGTTTTGACCTCTAATCTAAATGCTTTTTTTTCCCTCTGTAGTTTTATGGCATTCATCCACAATTATTGAGAAATGTCTTTGAAATGTGAATAATAAAGAATGCATTAGTATGGATGTTCTCCTTACAAAACTCTCCCTCAACCAGTTAATCTTTTATTTTCATATTTTACATGCACAGCTTCATCTTATCTCTGTTGAGCACAAAGATTTTTAGAGGGAACAGCAAAGACCATAAGCCCCGCTTGGGAGTGGATACACTTAAAATACAACAATAAAGGATGCTTTCTCACATAGGATCTAAACATAGAATTAAATTTTTTATTTTACCAGCTAAATCCACACCTGCTAAGAATCAGAGGTACTGTAAGTCACTCATTACTGGTTTTTTTGATTTCTACCAGCTGACAATTTGACCCTTAAAATGTTCTCATACAAGCAGGGCTGGTAAATCCACCTACTGTTTGGTTTACCTGTTGGTTGCATTGTATAACTTTTTTTCAGTTGTTTACGGTTTTGCCAGACTTTAAATATTTGGTCGGGAATTACTAATCATGATTCTGGGCTTTAACCCGTATAATTCTGGCAATGAGGGGAATGTTTAATCTGTTTGCCATTGGCTCGAAAATCCAGCTACATGGTGACATGTTATGAGCATTTGCAAAATTGCAGTCCATGCAGGATCATTTTATAATTTGTTTAAGCAGTTCAAACCCTGCTAGATTCTCCTCACTAGGGAATAAACAAGGTGCTCCCTAAAATGTGAGTTCGGCAAAGTTCTGCCAAGAGTGATTTTGGATAACTGTTCTGAGACTGCAGTTGTCACATGGAGGAAGAAGACACTGCAGAGTTCAAACCCCAAAAGCACAAGGGTAACAGCCATGATTGCACTGAGTCAACACAAGTGTGGAGGAGACCTCAAAAACTGAGACTTAAGTTAGGGAAGTACACAGACAGATTAGATACTAACTGAGAAAAACTGAGAACAGGAGACTGGGAGTAGCTGTCTGGGAAGTCTGTGCAGAGACCGGTGCAGCAGTGATATGAGATGTTTGAAATAACTGCAGTATAGGAAAGAGCCAGACTCAATGGACAGGGATTTGTTGTACGGTGTAGAAAAGATGCTAAGGATAGGAATTCAGAGGTCCTGAGGGAAAAAAGAGGGAACTATTGGTGTGACATGGAAAAGAAGAAAAGAATTAAACCAGGACTAACTAAGACTCCTGGAAGAAAAACAAAGTAGATGGTAGAAATGGAATTGCTGGCTGGTCAATGAGGCCATATTTGGGACAGAAGAAAATTTTTGCTTACAATGTCATATCAGAATCATAGAATGGCTTGAGCTGGAAGGGATATTAAAGATCAACTGGTTCCAACTCCAATTCCATGAGCAGAGTCACTTTTCACTAGATCATACTAAAGAAATATTTATTTAAAAGCAGTACTGAAGTACAAAAGTGCTAAATAAATACTTTCAGAAAGATATTGGTAGAAGCATTCTGTGGTGGAGTGACCTTGGCTGGCTTCCATGTGCCCACACAGCTGCTCTCTCATCAACAGGATTTGGGAAGAAAAGAGGATGAAAAAGCTTGTGGGTCAAGATAGTGTCAGGGAATGACTAACCAATGAATGTAATAGGCAAAACAGACTCAAACTGGGGAATAATAATTTAATTTATTGCAAATTAAAATATGATTAGATAATCAGAGGAAAATAAAAATTAAAGCAACACCTTTCCCTCACCCCTTTTACTCAGGATTAACTTCACTATTTCATTCATGTCTCCTCTACCTTGTCCCTGCCCCTCTCCACAGCTGTGTGTGTGAGAAATTGGGGGTAATGGTCTATCCATAACAGTCCCTTTTTGGCACTCATTTTTCCTCACGTTTATCCCCTGCTCACGGGCCCCCTCCATAGCCCTCTCCATGGGCTGCTATCCTTCCAGATAAATCTGCTCCATTGTGGGATTCTCCAGAGACTTCAGTACCTTCAAAGAGCATTCACCTCCTTCAGTGTTGGGTCCTCCACTGCCCGTAGTGTGGATATTTGCTCCAGCCTGGTCCTCTTTGCAGGCTGGAGGGGAACCTCTGCTCTCCATGGTATCTTCCTCAGGCTGTGGGGAAATACCAGTGTTAATGCCTGGAGCCCTTCCTTCCATCCTGCAACCTTGGTGTTGACAGGCTTGTTCCTCACAGGTTTTTCTCCTGGCTCTTCATATGGCTTTGTGGTGGTTTTTTCCCTGTCTTAATTTTTTTTCCCAAATATGCCATCAACTTGACCACTGGGCAGTGGCTCTGCTGAAAACCCCTGAGTTCAGTGCAGAGCAGCCCCAGCCTGGTCTCACAGAGACTATTCTTGCAGACAGCTCTTAGCCATGGACATCCAAGGGGACATGCCTTGAGAAACACATTTCAGAACCAGGTAAAATCTAAGATTCCTGGATCTCAATATCACCATGGATATTATCCTAATAAGCTCACTGGTGCATCCAAGTTTACTTGATGGGGTAAAAGCCAGTAATAGTCCTAGTACCAGAGCAACCCAGCTTGGAGCAGGGTTGGAGTTTATTCAGTCTCACTTCCAGCACAGTCACCTGGATGACCTTCTCTTGGAAACCAAGATGTGGAGAAGGAGCTAACAAAGGAAAGAAAGAGCTGCAGAAGCATATCTTTCAACCAGGTTTGAAGGAGTTAAGGGTGTGCATAAAGAGGATATGGGCTATATGTTCTCCTCTTTTACTCACAGCTGTTGCAGCTCCTTTCTTCACAAAGTGATTGCATAGTGAGTGGTAAATACAATCACTCTTTCAACTAAGTAGAAATACATTTTAACCTTAAAAATGTTTTAACTCTCGTTGCAACATAGGCATTTAATATAACCACTGCCAGACTCATAACCTCCTCTGTATACCTTTAATGGGAGTTTAACTAGCTAGATTTGATCACCCTTTTACCTTTCTCTGGATACTTATAATCAGATCATGAAAATTATTGCTGGAATAGACATTCACTGATGAAGAAAGTTAGTTTTCCCAGAACTAACATGAAATCACAATGCTACACAGACTAAATTGCTGTCATAGTCTTCATATTCCAGAGAATAATCGCAAAATCAATTTTTGCAACAGTAACTCTGCTTGTCTGTCTAGACTAAAACAATAAGCCTACACATTCTGGTAAAAAAGGTGTCACTCTCTTTTTGCAAAGGGCTTTTTACGCAGAGAGGCTATTTCCAGTTAATTTCTCCATGCTGCTAAAATTAAAAAAAAAATCTGTTAAAAAAAAATCAGTTCTCAGACATCTGATTTCCAATGCTAAGACAATTATCAGTATGATTAGTCATCATTGGATTATATCAATCCTTATTTGTATTAGATTAAAATCTAATAAACTGCCTTAGTTCTGTGTAGACAATAGTTTCATTTTCCTGAATTCACTGTATGATTTTCTTCAAAACCTTTTCATCCAAACATATTCTCGCCATTTACACTGATTGTATTCATTTTGCTGTGATGCAAACCATGGGCAGGATATGCTGGGAGCTGTTCAGCTGGAAAGCAGCTCTCCAAAAGGGAGCCTGAGGGTCCTGGTGGACCACACTGAACACAAGTGGTGTCCTGGTCTGCTTCAGGAGGAGAGTTACCAGCAGGTCAAGGGGGGTGATTCTCACCCTTGCTCAGCCCTGATGAGGACACACCTGGAATGTTGGGTCTGGGACTCTGTTCCCCAGTACCAGAGAGATGTAGACATACTAGAGAGAATTCTGTGAGGGCCCCTGATATCACTAAGGGACAAAAGCATCTCTCCTATGAAGAAAGGCTGAGAGAGCTGGGACTGTTCAGCCTGGAGGGGAGAAGGCTCTGAAATCTCGTCATCAGATCAAGGAGGCAATTATGAGAACAAATCTGTCACATTTAATTGATGAGTGTTGGAAGGTGGGAATGTTTATTTCATTAAGGTTATATGTTCAAGAACCTTACCAGAGTGTAAGGACCTTATCAAATGGTGGGATAAGGAAAAGCAGGAAATCATAGAGAAAACAGACACAAACTTGAAAAAACATAAGGGAGACAAAGTCAAGAAATAAGCCTTGTCAGTCACTAACTGATGGACTATGAAGAACTGCAGGCAAACCTGGATTTGGCTACTGATAAGGATATAAGCCTGAGCATCCAGGTTGCTGGAGTGGGGTTGAGAAATATGGAAACTGAAGAGGAAATGTGCAGGGCAAAAGGATGGAGACACACAGATGGAGAAGAGACAGAAAGGGTTATAAAAGGGGCTGGTTGCATGTAAAAGGAGGGGTCTTTGTCTGATGGGCATAGTGTATCCAATCTTTTATTAAATTCTTTCCTAACTCCCTCTCTGCATAGTGTTACTGTCTCTCCTGTAGGAATATGTTCTGTGAAACTGTGTGAGATCTATACGTGTGTACGAGTGACAGCTGGAGTCCCACTGGGGTGTAGGTACCCGTGCTCTGTGGTGTCAGAAGCTGGAGAGAGAATGGGAAGGTCTCAGTACCAGTGACTGAAATGAGTGGGGTCTTAAAACTCTACCCATTGGGGAGGGAATGGTATGTGTCCCAAAAACCAGCTACTGGGAGGGATCAGAATGAGTGAAGTGATTGGCCTGTTCCTTCAGCTGTGTAGCCTTTATGGGTTTGGGATCACAGGATTATTTTCTTACTGAAGGATCCTTCTTACTGAAGTTCAGCAGAAAGTCTTGGTTTGGGCTTCTTGTTAAATTTCTTGAATACTGGTGAACAAGCTCTCTATTTGTTCATCATCTGTGCTACTTTTATTAAAATATGATTATACCTCCATTCAACAATGAAAAAAATAAAGTTAAGCAACACAAAAGAGAATATATGTATTCTATTCCTGATTTCAGGAACATACAGAAAAAGAAAAACACTCTCCTTTTAATATGGATGTCATTTTTTGGTGGGCATTTATACCAGAAAGGGCAAGGTTTGCCTGTGTGCAAGTGACTGAATTTTAAAACAAAGGAACTAATTTTGTTAGTGGATGTGGGAGTTAAAAAAACTCAACAGATTGGGATTGCAGTGTTTTGGGCAGAACAATGGAGAAAAAGCAGTGGACAGATCTGACTTCTAGAATTAGGGGTGATTTTTATGGAGTTCTGTCGAGGGAACTATAGCTGTGAATTATGACCTTTTTATAAATCCAGAATAAATTCAACTTGTTAAAATCAAGTGAGCATTACAGAGAGTTAAGCAATATTAAATAGGAGACCTATTGACAAAAATGAATTAGGCTCAGAAAAAAACATTTGTTAAATAGAAATTAGGGGCTCTCTGAAACAACCTTCATAAAATATAGGAAAGTATGTCTCCACAAGCATTATAGAAATAAAGGACATACATCATATGTGGCAAAATAATTATAAAATGTAACTTTATCACATGTGGCCAATGTTTCCAATTATTTCTGTAAAATAAAGCCATTTTTTTCCATTAATGATGTTGCAGATAACTCACTCAGAGGATCATTACTGGTAGTAGAACTCTCCATCTCTTTAATGAGGAGCTCACAGGCCTTGAAATGATACCGAAGTAATTATAAGATTGACTCAAAAGTGAGAGTGAAAACTTCCATGGAGACATGCACCAAACTAACATGGAATTGAAGAGTTCCCCGGGGAGTGAACAAATGCAGGATGGCCTTAATG
>NW_005054525.1:516468-534538 GCF_000277835.1 Geospiza fortis
GCCAGTTTTTTCATTGGAAAGCACATTCTTTTGTCACCCATGAGAAAAAATTATGAACGAGTGTAGAAGTGAAAAGGCTTGCATTTGACAGCAAGATAATAAAAATAATAGATGGCATTTGTTTACTGCAATTTAAGAATCTGAGTGAAGAGACATGTAAGCATACCTTCTGTAATTTAGAATCCTTTTAGATCAGTAGAATAATTCACAGTAACAACCTATTGTTTTAATTAGTTTACTCCCTCTGTGTCTTTACATATAATCCTGGAGTAAAATTCGTAAGTCTAATGCACAGACCAACAGATGATGCCATGTCAAAGGTTTCACATGAATTTGTTTTCATCTCTGATATTGATATTTTTTAAAAAGTAGAAACACGAACGGAAACAGAGGATAATAAATGGAATTGTTGAATAAAATGGCACTTAATTTATTCAGGAATTACATGAGAGAACAGAAAATATGACACTGATGTACCATCAAGTCAGGCTCCTCAGTAAAAAATGTGCATAAAAGTGTGTTTGAAAGACAGACTGAGACTTCATTTCTAACTATACATGTATAAACATGCAGCAGACATAACACAATTTCTCCACAACAGTTTGTGACCACATCATATCAATATTTCTCTATTAAAGATCCTGTTGTAACCATAAGAACATACCTTGTCTTTGCAAGTCTAAGAATCTCCACCCTTTTCTGTCACCACACACAGCACCAGCCTTGTACTATATTGGTTTAGAAAATGGAATTATCACACAAAGAATGTAAGCTTGGAGACTTTATTTGTATAAAGCAATTAAAATCTAAGTGAGAAAAAAATTACATTGGACTACCTTCATACTCTGTATAATAAAGAGGACCAGACCCTGCCCATGTACTGGTGTGAAATATTAACAATATCAGAGCTTCCAAGATGACCCAAACTCCATTCAAATGAACTGCCCGCATAGTGCAAAGCTCTCATAGCATTACTCTGAATCAGAGCTATAATATTGCACTGTGGGAATTAAATGAAGTGCATATCCATTCATTTTTATGAGAATACTGCAGGTGTTAGGTTTGGAAGGTTAAATTTGAAATAGTGTGCTGGTAAGTGATACTGCAATGACTAGACTTTCTGGTCAGCTAAGCAGGACAGCAATAGTAGGGGAGATTTTCCTCTTCAATCAAGAATTTGCAAGCCCAGCAATGCATGCAGGAGCAAAGATAAGTATACAGCCTCATTGTATGTGACCTCTTGGTGGCCTTAAGATGCAGTGCTGAACACTGCTCAGCTTGGGCCTAATTTACTGGGAATATTACTACAAGTTAAAATAGTGTCGTGGGAAAGCTGAGGTGTCTGGTCCTTTACAATAAAGACTGCTCTTATAAATCAGTGATAGTATCAGACATCTTATATTGTCATGGATTTTAAAAAATGCAATAAAAAGTATGCTTGAAAGAGTTAATGAGGGAATTCAAGAGCAATAAAAGATCACAAGACTAGCCCTTTAGTCCAGCCAAGGAAAATGGTGCTAAATTGTAACCAGGTGTTTTTATTTCCTGATTTACAAAGTATTGCAAATTCAGCACACTGTGCTAGAAAGGGCAAGATGCAGACTCACATACATAGAACATTCATTGGATTCACCTAGCCCTTATGAAACTTTAGACTTCCTGAATCAATCTCATCAATTCCAAATGATGTATGTCCCAAAACATACGGAGGGAGCTGGCGGAAGAACTCATCAAACCACTCTCAATCATTTATCACCAGTCCTGATTAACCATGGAGATCGCAGATGGCTGGAGGTTGGCCAGTGTGTTACCCAGGGTCAAAAGGATGATCCAGGGAATTGCAGACCTCTCAGCCTGATCTTGATACTGGGAAGGTTATGTAACAGACTGTCTTGAATGCAATCACACATCATGAAGAGCAAAACCACAGAATCAGACCTAGCCAGAGTGAATTTAGGAAAGGCAGGTCCTGTCTGACCAAACTGGTCTTTTTTTATGACCAGGAGACCTGCCTAGTGGTTGAGGAAAAGACTATGGATGCTGTCTACCTTCAGTAAAGCCTTTGATACTGTCTCCCACAGCATTGTCCAAAACTGGCAGCCCACAGCCTGGACAGGTGCACTCTTCACTGGGTTCAGAACTGGCTGGATGCTGGGTCCAGGGAGTGGTGGTTAATTATTAAGTCAGTCCTGCTTAGTATCTTTCTTAATGATCTGGGCCAGAGGATTGAGAGCACCCTTAGCGAGCTTTGCAGATGACTCAAAGTTGGACAGGAGTGTTGATCTGCTGGAGGGAAGGAAGGCTCTGCAGAAGAATCTGGACAGGCTGGATTGATAGGCTAAGGCCAAAGATAAGAGGTTCAATAATGCAAAGTCGGTCCACTTTTTTTTTTGAAGTCTTTTCCAACATTAATGGTGCAATGATTTTAGGACTCTAAGACTCTTCAAGTCATGACTAATAGTCAAAACCTGTGATGACACAAGTCATCAGATAAATTGCATTGCTTATTCCTTCATTAGTTTTATGTAGTTTTGCATATGCAGCCATTTTGTCACATGGATAACTAAATTGTACTTCAGCCAGTGAATGGGAATACCTTTGCACAGTGTGACTCCCTAGCATCAGACTGGGTTATTTGCTGCAGTATCCATTCTCAAACTCCACTGAACTATTTTCAAATGGCTTCTGGTATAAGAACAGAAGTACAGAAGGATTTCAGAAGACAGTTGATGAGAATTTCTTCTGTAGAAGCTGCAAGAAATTCTAAAAAAAATTGAGCATTAAAATTCTCCCTAGATAAGACTTTTCCTTATTTGAAATTGCACTAAAGATTCTTTGTTATCCTTTATGGCACAGTGGGTATTTTCTTTCCATTTAAACTGCTCAGAAGTTAAAAACCATTCAAACAAAGAAATTTTTACTCCCATCTTGGCAACCCCACCTGGTTGCCTTCTGGCAACCTGGATGGACTTAGGTCTCCTGTATATCTTGAGTCATATCTGATAAGCCTGCGCTTATGACTTGGCAAATGTGTGTCATATCAGCAGACATCAGACTCCCAGGTTATGAACCGTGGTTTGTACTGAAGTCAGGTAGACATCTGATTATAATGGAAGGTTGGACACCTACAGTGTGATTCAGTCACATCCTTACAGCCCATGTAGAGATAAAGAACTGTAAGTGTGATAAGGGTGAAGTGACTTCCCAGGGTATGACACAATCATCTGCACAATAGGTGCCTTCTGATTCCTTGGAAGCTCCAAGTTTTCCAAGATAACTTGATAAGTCGCCAGATATGGTACAGCATTTGCAGGGTATCTATACTATTCTGAAGCACTAACTAGAAGCCATCTCATCCTGCAACATCTCACGTGGCACTAGCAAGACATGTAAGCAAATTAATCAAGCCTTTAATTACTATATCTCAGTGGAATATTTAATGTAGCTGCTCAGCCCTGTCAAGGGATAAAAATTTGTTTAGGCCGTGTTCCAAAGCACATGTGTAAATAGAAACTTTAAAGAAAAAAAAAAAAGCAATCCCTTAACAGACATTAGATATCAGATGGAAAGCAGTTCAAGTGAAGTAATATTTCCTTCATCTCTCATTTGCTTCTCAAATTTTTATGAGATTGGATTCTTTAGACCAAAACATGTGCATTGGCTACACAGAAAGACATAGGCAGTTTTACACTGTTAGAAATTAGGCTTCCATTTGGTTTCCCTCTGACAAAAGAATATGGTTCTGTGCATATTAAAGAAAAGATCAAGTAAGAAGAAAATATTTATTGGGGTATAAGGGAGCTGATTCAGTCCAAACAACTTTTTGAACTGAATCCTGAAACTTCAAATTTTTTGCCATCTTCATGCTGTGAATACAATACTGGTATGAAACAAGCTTTTTAATTTCATTGTTTTAACACCTGTCAAATTGTAACAACTCTTGGTCATTAATCCAGAAAAAAATGTTTGACACACTGGGTAAATAAAGTCCATTCAGAACATTCAGAAACCTATGAGTTTTCCACTAATTGGAAAAAAAGGGGTTATTTTTGTACACTAAAATAAAGTGATATTTTGGCAAATTGAAATACAGTGTTTTATCTTTTTAAAATTTCTTTTCATTACTTAACCTTCAGCATGTGGAAAAAATTAATGTCATTTTCTTATCACATATAAGAAAAAAAAAATTCACAGACATAAGGATTGTTTAGATTCTTACAAAAACATAATGAAAACAAAGAACTCCACTGTCTTAAGTCTGCCATATGTTCCTTTGCACAGCATCTGTCTTCTCAAATTAAAGGCACTTTAGTTAGCAATCCTGAATGCTTCAAAATGAGCATTCTATAATTTAAGAATACTGTTAATCTTTGGTTTTTTCTCCTAGCATTGTTCACCTGAGAGCTATAAATTACAGAACAACCACTTCTATAATTTTTTTTTAAGATAGATGACATTACACAGCAAATGATCATGGAATAAACTCTCTTTAATCAATGAAACTAACTGGTGGGGTTTTTTATTTTGTTTTTGGTTTTTTTTAAATTTGACTGAATTTTTCAAGCAGCTTGAGCAGTATTTGCATGTTATGAAAGCATACTTCTTAGCAGTAATATCTGCAGAAATCCCACTGCAATTTCCTTCAGTGGATCACGTTCTTTGCAGGCAAGTTGATGTTAAATTTCTTCAGTGAAGGGTCTTCCTTTTAGAGAAATTTAGGTTTCTGTTGGATGTCCTTAAAATAAGGACTATCAGGAAGGGACAAAATATAATCCTGAAAAAACTATTCTAGAATATCAATGGGCTGATTGCACATTTGTTTATAATTCTATGTAGTATTTTGTGAAGGCATACATCTGTGTTATGATACTACATGCATTGTAAACATCATTTATTGCAGTGGGAAATTCTTCAAATAAAATTATGACTGTGAAGCACCACAATTTTTACAGTAAAGATTTAAATTGCACAACCAACTTATTCCTTCTTTTTGCTGAAACATGTCATCCTCATGACCTTTTGCATCTATATGAATACAAAGTCTGTGCTTTGCAGCATTAGTCAGCAGCACAAGGAGGTCGCAACCTCTCTCTCTTTCTCAGTCCTTTCAGATAATCCCTGTCTGATCAAATCAAATATAAATCTCTATGGTAAAGTACAAAAGACAAGACCTAATGGGGCGTAATAAACATTCCTCCTATAAGCAAATCATTCTATAATTTTGCACTGAAGGTTTTCTTTGTGTCCTCCTCTTGATCATCTGTCTAAAGATGTTGTCAGAGACAAACTACAGGATTAGGCGTTTCTTAAATTGCTGTGCACCGTGCATTGAGAAAGGAAGAATGGCTACTCCTGCAGTTTCAAATAAATAATTTTTTGTCCATTTGAATAAATATCACCATTGTTTTACAATGTATATTGTGACTACTTTTTTACTGATGAGAAAACTCAAATATCTGTTGACATTCAGAGAACCAGCATCAGTTTCAGACAGTACTCTCGACATCAAAATTTTAAGGAAACATTTAGACTGAATTAAAAGCAAATTTAATGCAGTTCTTTATTCTACTACAAGTATTTAGATTATAACAACTGGCTCAAATTTCTGGGGATCCATCACTTCATCCTACTAGTTCTAGAAGAGGCAAGAAAATTATAACATTTAAATACAATGAAAATCTAGATTTTATGCAAATGAGAAATGGAACACCAAAGAAGCAATACCAGTATTTAAAATAAATATTAAAAAATCCATGTTTGTTATATGTCTTGCTATCTTTGATCCTAATGAGACTTTAAAATAGTCAGATAGGCATAGATCAAACATGTTTCTGAAAATCAATGCTAACTGGTTAATTTTTTTTCCAATGGTTAAAATAATAATGAGCTGCATTTTAATATTTTTAACTCCCAAGGAAAGAATTATAGTAGGATGCATATATCAAGATATATATAGGCTTTCATCCATCAAAAGCACTCAAAACAAGTCCTGAAAGTAAAAGTTTACAGTATAGTAACTCTAGACATTAAAGTCTACCACCAAGAATTAAATAGAGGGATGATAAAGTCTGCAAGACACTGAACAGGATAGACTACCCTGATTAAGACAGAGCACATAATTAATCGTTATGGTGGTCTGGAATTCTTCAAGTAAGATTCAATAAAAAATAATCTCTGAGTATTTACACACCTTCAGAGGACCAGTTTGCAAAAATCCAGACCTGCTTGAGCAGACTGTCCATATATTATAACTGCTGACTGGACTGACTTCCTTGGGACTACAGGACTGTTGCACATTCCCAGGAGTCCAGTGCTTAATTGCATATTGGGATTTGGCTCCAGAAATCAATTGTTACAAAGGGATAGCCTTAATTTACTGACAAACATCTTATTACACAACAAATGCTTTTTCAGTTCCTGGCCTTTACAGTTCCTGTTCCTGGGAATGGATTCCTAACCCCAGTATTTTGTTGTTTTGGTGGGGTTTTTTTGTTTGGTTGGTTTTTTGGTTTTGTTTTGGTTTTTTGGTTGTTTTTGTTTTTGTTTTTGTTTTGTTTTTCTTTTCCTAAACAGTGTATTATTTATTAATTCTCAATTTTTGAGTTATGTGATAAAAACTCATCTGCACACCCATAAAGGAACACGGACACACAATAACATCTGTGAGCTCAAACAATCCCCTGCCCTGAATGGTGCAGTCACATGAGCCAACATTTCATCACAGGTCCATCTCCACAAACCCAGATGAGAACAGGGGCATTGTTGTAGCAGGCAGAGAACCAAAATGAAGACCTCAGAGGAAGTAACATCCTATCTGAGACCCTCCCAGATGTGTCCTGGAAGAGGCTCAGCCCCATTGTACAGGCATGGAACCCATCAAGATGAGTAGGGAGAGAGGAGTAGTGGGAGCGACTGGGTAGGTTGGATCTAAGCCCAGCTGATGGAGGGATTTATATACAAACACACAGACAAAAGTAGACCTTGATCCCGCTCAGGCAGAGAGGGGAGGAGAATGAGGCCATAAATGCTCTGTGTTTCTATATGAGAGCTCAGTTTCTGTCCCTGTGTACCTTCCTGTGTAAATGCATATAAGGGATGTATACATGTGCTGTCTTTGTGTGGCCTTGTGGCTTGTTGGAACTGAGATCATGGAGCTGCAGCAGACTTTACTGGCTGCTACATTCTGCCCTATTCACTAACACTGGCTTTTGGAATTGGCCTATTACCTATATTTCTAGAATAATCTATCACTAATCCTTTGAGAGACATGTACTGTCATTTGGATTTGACTGTCACTATTGAAACCTCACCACTACAGTCACAAGCTTTGTTTTCTTCCCTGGTCTGCTCTCCTAGACTTAAGCTCCTTGACTTGCTCTGCTATTTGACTGGGCTTCTCTCACACAAAATAGAAACCTCCAGGTTTGTTCTACATTTCTTTTCTGGAAGCTGAAGCAGATGTTTGATGCTCTGATACACCATTTTAGTTGTTAGTTGACATGAAAATATAAAATTGCATCAAAGTGACAGAGTACTGTGGAAGAGAAAGTATAACTAGTGCAGTGGTTTATTCTTTTTATTGCTGAACTAAAAGCTGAGCAAAGTTTCTTTCCAAGACTACAGAAAAATTAACTCCTGTGTGGAAAATAACCGCAAAAATACTGCATTTAATTAGTGTGTGGGAAGTCTTTACAGCAAATATGTTTGAGAAGGAATGAAAATTCTTTTCACTAGGCTGCAAGCAACTCTTCTGTTTCAACTTTTATAATTAATTATGACTGAAATTATGTGTTTTATAAGCCCCAGCTCTATTTTATTGGTTGTTACTACTTCTGTCTGTAGGTGGATACCTTTCGTGGTAAAGGATATGTTTTCTGCTTACCTAGACTTCTATTTCAGCTTTCAGGTGTCCTTGCCATATTGCATTATTTATTCAAGAGAAAGAGATTAAGATTTTCCCTTGAAGAGTTTTAAATAACTTTTTAAAAACTGAGTTATTTTCTTTTTTTCCTTTTATGTTTTTGGCTTCATATTGCTCTTTGTAAGTACTTTGCTCCATAGAGGTTTCTCTATTATAAATCGGAATTTAGTTTTGGTATACACTCTTCCATTCAACCATCACCTTAGGAATTCACATTTATATCACTTATATTGTTATACATTCAATTCTGGGCTTTCTTTTTTCTCTTGAGCCCAATTACCACTGAGAGAAAATATATCTGTTAGGAAGTGGGACTTTTTGAAAGTGTCCTGTCAGCTATATGGAGAAGGGCCAATCCACTGCAGGTTTTATATATGTTCAAATAAATTCATGTGTGTGTATATATATATGTATGTAAAAGGAATGTAGGAGGGTGTAGAAGAGTGAAAACAGGAATCAGTAAAGATAAATGACAGGAAATAATATGTATGTTTGTGTGGGAAGAGGAGAATGAGTATGAGGTGGGGGGAGGAAGAGGCTAATATTTCAGCCTTTGGTTCTGAAAGTTTCTCCTGAGCAAGCAGATGCTCTTTCTCCTGCTATCAGCAGGGATCTGAGTACATACAATGTGCAGACCTGATCTGACAGATTGGGAAAGAAGCTGAACAGTTGAATTAAGTGATGTTAATGGAGGGGAAAAAGTCCTTTTATCGTGACTCATAAATCTAGTTCCTTCCTCATCTGTGCAAAGCAGCCAGTTTCAGGAGTCCCTTCATCTGGGCTTGCTGCTTGCAGCTCAAGTTACTGTTTCCTCATTAATGCTGGAGTTAGAAACATGAAAGTTCCCAGTGTAAAGCACACTTTCCTAATGTATGGTGCCTGTGCTAGAAATGAATGTCTGTTTACATGACAACATGGGAATTTTTATATATACCACAAGCATTCTTGTAAAAATACAAAATACTTGTATTTAGCAGAATACCCTACATTATGCCTCAGCAAAATTAATCAAGGACTACTGCTGTTCATGCCAGAATGAGAGTTTTATATTAAAATAATAATAACTTACCAACTTCTATTTTCTGGGCCAAAGTTTGCACAATTATCAAAAATTTTTCCTTTGCCTTCTTGCTAAGAAAATGAAATCCGGAATACAGCTGAAGGAAAAGAAAGGCTCAGGGTTTTAAGACAAAACAAAAGACAGAAAGCTTAATACTATTAATTTTCATGCAGTTTTAGCATTACACATGCACCTGAAACTGAGGAACAGAAGTTGACACTGTGGGGACAGACATAAAAACCAGAATTTAAGCTGCTGTGGGAATCATAATTAAATTCTCCAAAGCTTATGCGAAGCAGCATACACAATTGTAGCAATTTTACCACGTGAACATAGAAATAATTATTTTTTATAAATAGATTCTTATATAATAATACAACAAACTCAGGATTTGAGAGTGAGCTATTCAAGGTGCAAGTATTGGTACACAGTGAGTTGTCAAAACCTAAAACATGCAACTGAATCCTCAGTATGGATGAATAGTAGTTCCCAAGTTAGGCTGAAATCATGGAGGAGCCAATAAGCTTGTGGTTATAACACCACCAAGAACAATGTCAATTATAAAACTTGCTTTAACAGTGTGTTCTTCATCTGTACCCATCCATTCTTGGTATTTTACAATAATTCTTATTGCTCTGCCAAGACCTCGGAGAGGTAAGGAAATGCTATTCTCACTCTACCTAATGCAATCTGCAGAGTCCCTACAGTGAAGGCAGGAATTTTTGGTATTTCTGAATCCAGTCTTATGGCATAAACACTGAAAGATTTTTTGGCGCCATATGTAAGGCAACATACAAGCCAAGACCATGATCTACTGAAAGACACTGTTAAGTGGTCCTTTGCCCATAGGTCACCACACCTGGGAGTTGGAAGTCAACTGCAATTCCAGTTAACAATGTTTTCATGGTAACAGCTCCAATGCTGGCTTTGGAATTGTGCAGATGCAATAGCTTCTTATGAAAGCTCCTGTGCCTTGATGAAACTTCTCTGTCTGAGCCACATTGTATTACAGAATCACTAGGTTGGAAGAGACCTTCAAGATCATTGAGTCCAACACAAATTTCCTCCATCCAGAACCAGATAGGAGCACAATTCCACAATATGCCACCAATACTTGCATAATATTTTTGTTCTTGCACACAAGATGAATTTTAACTGATTTTGATAATGAATTTTTTTAATAGCTTTCAGAGCAGCATGGGTTGGATACTCAGATCACAGCAAAACAGAGATGTATTTTGGCCATTTCTGAGACCACATGATGGTTTTAAAACAAAGACTCATATTTTGGCAGCAGGAAGTTTATATATGAGGTCATGAAAACACATTACAGAATAATGTCTAAACTAAAAAAAATCTATTCATTGTATTAAAAAAAAAGAAAGAAAGAAAAATTGCAAGGTTTGAGGATTCAGTCCTTTAGCCTTCTCAAAGAAGCCATCCCTGAGTCACATCTTTGGGACAAAATATTCAGAATAAATGATGGATATAGTGGTTATATAGCAATATATGTTTGGTAGAGAGAGGAAACAACATATCCCTTGAAAAAATGCTGAGGTTTCAGGGAAGGAACTCTTTCCTAGTGACACATCTGGAGTATTTTGTCCAGTTCTAGGCTCCTCAACTGAAGAGAGATATGGAGCTCGTGGAGTGGGTCCAGTGGAGGGCAACAGATACAATCAAGGGGCTGGAGCATCTTTCTGATGAGCAAAGGCTGTGAGAGCTGGGCCTGTTCAGCCTTGAGAAGAGATGACTGAGAGGGGCCCTCATCAATCTCTATGAATATCTGAAGGAAGGGTGCCAAGAAGATGGAGCCAGGCTCAGTGGTACCAGGCAATTGGAGAAGAGGCAATGGGCAGAAATTGTTGCACAGGGAGTTCCACCTGAATGTGAGGAAGAACTTCTTTACTGTGCAGGTAACCAGGCGCTGCTCTCAGGTTGCCCAGAGAAGCTGTAAAGTCTCCTTCACTGGAGATATTCAAGAACCACCTTGACACAATCCTGTGCCATGTGCTCTAGGATCACCCTGCTTGAGCAGGGAGATTGGACCAGATGGCCCTCTGTGGTCCCTTCCAACCTGACCCATTCTGTGACTCTTTGTGGAGGTGCACCTGAAAGAAATCGAGATCTGTTTCTCAACTCTTTTCTCTTCAGGTTTCTTAGACACTCATTCAGGCAAAGCCATCTCATTCAGTGGCTAAAATGGTTGCTTTGTGAAAGGTTGTGTAGAGATACATGATTTTGGATGGGTCAGTAATAGCTGTGAGTAACACTAACCTGCTGATATCACAAGCAAGACCGTCAGCCAGACCCCTGTGAACACCTCAGAATGACATTTCTCAATATGTCATTTCTTTGGCCCATTCAACTGTCAAAACTTTTTCTAAAATCCTGCAAGTACAAACCTGTTAGTTTAGAAAACAGTGCAAATGTGATAAGGACCAACCTTTCCTCTATGAGAGAAGAATGCTGCCACTAACACTGTATGACAACTGTACGTATACCCCACTGACAGCTGCAAGTTTGCAAATCCACTTCAGTTTTAGGATTCACAACACTTCAGTCTTTCACCAAGCTTACTACTGCCCACTGTGGGGCAGTTTGCTACAATCTAATGGTGCAAAGAACCAAGTGATATTCCATATTTCCACTGACTAGTGGGATGTGCATTTCCCACTGATAGCGTGACATTTCCAGGTGCTGTTCTAAAAGACAACTTCTTTCAGACAGCAGAATTGTGACTTTCATTGATACACTGACTTTCATTGACATTCCAAGTTTTAAGGTCATGGCAATTGAACCAGATAGTATCAAATACTTTTTTTCTGATCTGAGTTACAGTGTTAGAGGTAGAAGTGTGGGGGTCCCACCAGCTTTGATACCCTATATAAAGTCCCACCATGTGTTCATTAGCCCTCTTAGCCTTCCTCTAAACCATTAATCTACAGGAAGAAACAGAATCGAGAAAAAAACTTCATGCTGTTTTCTAACAGGTTTAAATTTAGTTTCAACATCTGCAGTTCTTTCAGAAATATCCTACATTAAAACTGTTATGCTTTAACTTAACTTGTAAGAAGTGGCTCCTCAGAAGTTTAAATGGCTCTACTCTGGACAGCCATCAACTGGCTTCACTTTGTGAGCACAACTCCCCACAGCTGTCGGTAGCTTGTATCCAATAATGTCCTCAAGCAAAACAAACAGCCAAAATGAGTTATTTCCTAGGCAAATAAATGGTTTGAGTATATCTCCTTATTCTGACCTCATTTGTGGCTATTTGTTGCATAATGAAATTTCCTATCAAAAATAGTTTTGTTTTCACACAATGAAAAATGGTAATATCATTCCTCCCAAGTGAGAGACTTACAGTTTGATTTCAAAATCAACAGAGACCTTGGAATACCCTAGGCTAAACAGCAACTGGGCTTAATGCTCAAGTTTTGCCTTACACAGTCATGGCCACTGACTCACCTCTCCCTCTTTTTGTTTCAAAACTGATCAAGGAAGAGACAGAAGCAATCTCTGGATTGAAGGGACAGTAATTGCAAAGAATCTACTAAAACATGTAACAATTAAAAACTATGATTTAAGAAACATCCAGGAACCATAAGTGTTAGGAGGAAGTTTGTGATGAAAAAGGAGGCTGGAAGGGGAAGGATGTCAGATAGCACCTCTAGTTTTTCCCCAATAGCAGGAGGATGAAAGCTGCTGTGGATCTTTGTCAATGTGGGAATGGCACCAGTTCCCTTGTCTCTGCAAAAGCAAGTCATACTTGAGCATAGTGGAAACAGTGTGTTTATTTCTTTGTTCCAAAACGCAGGGCTGTCACACACAGACCCCCAAATAGCCCTATGATTTGATTTGTGACCCCTTATATTCTCTTATTACCCTTTCCCAGAGTTTTCCTTTTTAACACACTTTTTCTTTCCTAAAGAAGCATCCACCCCAATTATTTTTTTTCCTCCATTGGTTCTTGTTTTGGGACAGCTATTTTGCTTTTCTGTTGTTTTCCCCATATCTCCTCCCTGAAAAGCCCCTGATATTCCCCTTCAAATCTCTATAAAAATTTTCTGTACCTCCCATAACTTCTCTAAACAACCTGCACAATCCATCTATTCTTTATGATAGGTAACTCTTTTATTGCCTCACAACTGTTGATTTTTACACACAGCAGTTTTTTCATGTCATGCCCAGTAGCTTCTCACATCCTGCTCAGCTGGTTTGGCTTTAGGCCAGGGTCTGGTCAACGACCTGTTCATCTGTCCCCAGCCTCAACACAGGGATTCAAAAATATTTTATAAATCCATTTTCCACAGAAAAACTTGAAAGAAAGAAAGAAAGTTTTTTTTATGATGTATGGACTTAGTATACTTTATATTGCCTTGGTTGAACTGTCAGACACACACTGTGTTTCTTTTAATGCATGCAGTTCTGGTAGATGTTGCAGGCAAGGATAATTTTTCCCTAATGTATGTATTTGTTTAATTAACTTAATAAAAGCATTTTTTTACCAACTGTTTAACCAATTGAAACACATTTTTTATAGCACAGTACCAAAGGGTAAGTTAAAAAATGGAAGTTTAGATTTGAGGATCAGCTCAACTTGAAAGACATCATGAACAGCAAATCGTGAAGGATGAACATACGAATACAAGAGAAAAACTTTCCTGTCCCACTCTGTCCAACCCTGCCCCACCCTCCCCTTTCCTTTCCTTCCCTGATGCTTGATGAGGGCCCTGCAAGGTCCCAGTATTATATCCAGACAAAATTTGTGCCTTCAGTTCCTGAGTGTGCAAGGAGCATTTATGAAAGTGTAACATAAGAATGAAGATGTGAAGTCACCACTTTTGATATGGGGAATAGTGGAAAGAAATTATTGAAAACAGTTAAATGGGATAATTATTAAAACCTACTGTGAAAAGGAAGCGAGATAAAAACAGGGTAAAATCAGCCTTACCTTTGAGTAACAAACAGCTGCTAATAAGCATTTAAAGAACAAGTAGTACACGCATAGAAAGAATCTAATTTGCATTGCTTACAGTTTCTCTGTTAAGGAATTACAAACTCAGGAACATAGATGGGGAAATAGTTAAGGAGATTCTTAATTTTTTTGGCTGTTATCTGAACCTGAAACTTCAAAAAATCCCCAAGCTTCTTCTCAGTAACGCTGTGTGGGTAAGCATTAAATTATACTTTTGATTCACTGCCCAATAAAAAACCTGGCAGAGATGGAGAACTTGAAAATCCCTTTTTGCTCTGAATGACTACTTTTCTTTATAATAATGAACCATTTATCTTCAAGTAATTGAAACAGGAAGCTGGTGAAACAGTGTCCTGTTGTTTTGCTAGATTATCTCAAATAGCACTTAAATGTGATTTTGCTCCCTTGGATCACAATATCAAACTTCAAATGTTCTAATACAGTTCCCCAGTTACCCTCTGGCTACTCAGAATGCTTTGAGAGCCAAAAATTAACCTGGATAGAGTTTTGGAATTATGGCAAGAAATGTAAATGGATTTTACAAGTCTTAAATTTGTTAGAAAATGCACTACCTGTGTGCATGTTAAAATCATTCAAACTGTCTTGAAAGACTAATGCAAATAACACATGCATAACTGTCATTATACATATTCTTAGTGTTCCATATTTTTAAGTCACAAGAATTGAAATAATTTCATACAGACAAACATATTCACAGCCAAGATGCACATTTTTCAAGTTGTGACATAAAGTGAAGATAAGCCATCTTTGTGAAGGGAGGCTGGGTGATAATAATAAAAAAAAATCTGCAATTACTCCAGAAGTCTGAAAGCAGTTCTGAAGGGGGAAAAGGAAGGAAATAAGGATAGGACAGCAGAGGCAAACACCCTCAAAATATTTTCTTGGAATATGCTCTGTTCAGGAAGTGTTGAATAAAATGGGGTTTGATGATCATAGCAGCCAAAGTGAAGAACTACAGACATCTAACCTGCAAAAGACTTTGTGAGGTCACTAATTCCATACTCCCTGCAAACACTTAAGCCTAGAAATTAAGTACTCAGACTGAAATAACAAGTTGGGCTCTGAACTGACTATTAAAAAAATATATTTTTTAATACATTTTGGACTTTCTCATTTGGGATCAATGAGTTGCTACTAGTGTTATGAAAAACAGGCTAAGGAGGACAGGGCTTTAGAGAAGTTATGATTAATTGGTTTGTTAACTGTGTCATATTAAGGCTGTACCTGTGACTTAAGTCCCTACTTAAGTACTATATAGTTCATTTTACAGTTAAGGTTGTGTTAGAAAATTCTCTTCCTACACCTCTCAAATGGGTGAAAAACAGGATGGGGACTGTGGGGGCAAAATGCTTCCTACCTAAACATATGAACATGTGGAAGTCTATGAGACCTAAAGAGATGCATCCCAGAGTCCTTGGGGAATTGGCTGATGTAGTTGGCAAGTCACTCTCCGTGATATTTGAAAAATCATGGTGGTCAGGTAAAGTCCTAGGTGACTGGAAATGGGGAAATATTGTACCCATCTTTAGAAAGGGTAGGAAGGAGGACCCTGTGAACAATTGACCTGTGAGCCTGGCAAGATCGTAGAACAGATCCACACAGGAGCTCTGCTAAGGCACAGGGAAAAATGTGAGGTGATTTGGGACAGCCAGCACGGTTTCACCAAGGGCAAGTTCTGCCTGACCAACCTAGTGGCTTTCTACAACAGAATGACAACATTAGTGACTTATGAAAGGGCTACAGATGTAGTTTTTCTGGACTTCTGTGAAGCCTCCTCTGCCAAAACATCCCTCTCTCTAAAGTGGAGAGAGATGGTTTAAATGGCATGGTTTAATGGGTGTTAGGTGGGTAAGGAATTGGTTGGATGATTGGATCCAGAGGGTAGTGATCAATGGCTCAAAGTCCTGACAAACATCAATGAACAACCTGGTCCAGTGGAAGGTGTCCCTGCCCACAGCACGGGGGCTGGAACTTGATGATCCTTAAGGTCTTTTTCAACCCAAGTGACTCTATAATTCCATGATTTTAAGATTTTATTATTATATGATCTAGCAGATAATCCACACAGGAGGGTGGATGATTTGCTATATTTGTTCTCTGCACCCCAGTCTGGGTAGAGGTGAAGCTTTAACCTGACCACTAGACAGCAAAATACTTTTGTAAAACTTATACAAATTTTGTAGGGGTTTCACTTCAAGGTTAAAAAAGCTCAGATGCTTACAGAAAAATATGTATGTGTGCACTGTGCCCAAGCTTCCACAGTTATCTGTGAGTATGCAGGAGTTGGATAAATTGCCCATACACAGGTATTGAGTGTTATTTTCTACATCAAATGGACATCAGCTGCCTTATTAAATAAAAAGGCTGTAAGATTTTTTAGGTCTTGATGCATATCTGTCAAACTCATGCAGATAATGCAAATACTTTGGTGTTACTAGGTGTCTATGACTTGACAACTCACTCAAACCCTTGATACCATTGAAATCTCTACAACTCTGACAAATTTAGTCTGACTTAGTACAAATTTAAAATACATTTTAGCTAACAAGATAAACAAGAATTCATACAATTACAGGCAGAGAATCCCCCAGGATATCCCCCAGGATATTTTTCAGCATGCTGAAAGATAAATGCATAGCTGATGGGAGAATAAGTTTCTTGAAATTCTAAAATAATTCATCAAGAACAAGGTTGTTAATAGTCTTTTCAGCTCATGTGTGTCTGCTGCACAATAACTTTTAAGAACAGATCCTTTCAAAGAAAGGCAAAACACATCAGTCCACCCATGTAATCTGATGATGGTAAGGGGAAAGAGGATGGGGGAAAGTTTGATTGCGAAAGTCAATAGTAATATCTGTTTATTAGTTTTTGGTTGTTTTGCAGAGTGTACAGAAGAAGTGTACTAATATATTTATATATTTTTGTAACACTGTCATGGCATGCAACCTGAAAACCCCGCAGTGATGGAGAGCTGTTTAGAAAGAGCTCTTAGGGTCTGTGGCAAAGTGCAGGAACCTTGGTCAAAAATAGATAATGGACATGATCTAATACATGAATATATTTCTGAAAGACATGAAACTTTCATATAGCATATTACTGACTTGGAAGGAGAAAATAGCTTTTTGGGGGGGGAGGTTTGTGGCTTCCCTCTATTTCAAAAAGTCAGAGATGCAGTTTTCAAAGACATAATATCCTATTATGAACTTCTGGCATGCTGAAATTGGAGTAATCACTGCTGCAAACAGCTTACAGACTAACCATGGTATTAAGTATTGTCTGACAGCTTAATGTAAACAACTTTGAATCAGGATATGTTTTCACTAACAACTATGTCAAGCTCAAGGCCTAACTATTTTGCAATGAAAATATGTGAAACCAGATCAGAAGATAGAAAGGTATGAAGGCTGAGTTGAAATGAATGTGCAGAGCCCAAAGTCCTTCTCAGGGAGGCAAAAGCAGCTGTGGGCATTGCTGATGTAATTCACTTTGCTCCAAAGTGGAATAAGATTGTTTGTGACAATCTGTTCATCAGTGAAGGCATTTACTTTATCACACATGAAACCATGATTTTGGCTTTCTCCTCTAAGTGTGGTCTAGGGGGTGAGACATTGAACTGGTATTTTAAAATAACTTGTTTTTTATTACAATGAACAGAGCAAATCCTGTTCCCACTTCATGTTTCATCTTGCTGATCTCAAAGCATTTTGAGACAAATGAAAAGAAGTGAAACATTTGAGAATAAAATTCTTATTTCCACTAACTCTTAGCTGTCCTCTTTCTATGTAAAATCAGTGTCTGTAGCTGAAATTATGGTTCTCCACAGCATGTACAGGTGACATTATTGTTCTTCCCAGCTCAGTTGGTCAGAACATGGTGTTGATAACACCAAGGTCACGGGTTCAATCCCTGCGTGGACCATTCACTTAGGACCATTCTGGGTCCCTTCTGACTCAAACTATTCTGTGATTCTGTAATTTGTGTGTATGTCAAACACTGCACTGGAGAAAACTTTTATTACTTTGTGTTGCTTTGGTAAGAGTCAAGCCTTATTTCATTTTTCCATTTTTCTTCTCTGTGCCAGTGTCAGCAG
>NW_005054525.1:534548-604968 GCF_000277835.1 Geospiza fortis
CACTGAACCCTTCCTGGCTGATGAATGTGTTTATTTAACTTGTTTCCAAATAATTTTTTTAAATAGAAAATTAACACAAAGTAAAGAAAAACAGAATACAAGTTACTGCATTCACCCTAAGTTATTACTGGAAAAAAAAAGTTACTGCAGCATAAATTACTATTTTTTCTTCACTGAAAAGAGGTTCACTTTGTCTCCTTATACTTCTGAGCTCCATCAAGTAACTAAAACCTTTTTGCTTTATAGTTTAATTGATACAAAAAGTAGTACAGTATTTTAAGAAACTGACATCTGTGCTGACAATGAATGCACAAATACATAAAATTATGAAAACATTAATTCTCTCCTTATTTTCTGGAAAATACTGAATGAGGAAAAACTTGATCTTTGGGATCCCAGAATGGCTGGAACTGGGCAAAAAGGGTACAAAGAGTCCACAGTGCTGGTTTTCTTTAAACCATCCTTCTCAACTGCCATGAGTAATAGAACTCGAACCCAGTGACTTTACTCATATGCTCAAAATTAAGGGAACATATGGAATTTGGAACAATTATGTATTTGGGAGAACTTTTGGGAGTGAGAGGAAATCTATAAGCTAAGAGGATGGATGTTGCAACTGAATATTAAGAGGTTCTTGGCTGTAGTTCTTGACAATAGCCTAGCCATGAGGCACAGAGGAAGAAACAGTAAGAAGTTAATGTGAGGTCTTGGAGGTGTAATGACCTTTTTATATCGAGCAGTAGGACCAGCACCAGGTGCCTGTTCTGGGAGGAGAACAGGAGACTGAAAAAACTACTCACACAAAAGTTTTCACACCTAAAAGAAAATGCAAGATGAGAACTGTAAACCCGCAGGTTGAGATGGAAGCTATAGTTAAAAGCAAGCATTTTTAAATTTTTTTTCTGTTGTTAATGTTGTTAATTTTGTTAGAAACAGTCAATTCTATATCCTAAGTTTAAACTAATAAAATTTAAGGAGATGCCACTTTCTAAAACAATGTTATACCTATGAAAACAATTTCAAGAGGAGTTTCATTCCTGTCCCAGAACCTTGGAAAATAATAAATGTTTGTAATGAAAGGAGTTCTTCACTGTCAAGAGGTGTGCAACACATATAGCTAGCAATAGACTGAAGGATACAGGCATGTAAGAAAGGAATACTACAGCACTAAGTGCTTAGTCCTAAGTCAAATTAATGAAATACCTTATCTTTCGGAAGTTTCACTGATTTTCATATATGAAAAATCAGTTTTTCTTTAAATTAATTTTTATGTTGTTATTGGCTGGTTAGGCCTGCCCTGTTTTCCAATTTGCATTGGGAATTTACACTGAAAAAATTAGAAGGGAATGTAGGAACTGCAATTTCTGGCCAAACGCTCACTGTATCTCAATAACACACAACGTTAAGCTGGCTGCTAGAGCATTTGGCCTTTCTACCCAAGACTGCAACATGATGTCAAAAATTGTAAAACAGAGAGGGAAAAACACTAGTCAATACAAACATCAGTTATGAAAAAGATAAGATTACATAGCACATTGTGTCAACCTGTGATGTAGAATCACAGAAAATCCTGTATTGAAAGGGACCCACAAGGATCATCAAGTCAAATTCCTGGCCTTACCCAGAACCATTCCCAAGAGTCACACCACGTAACCAACATCTCTGTCCAAACACCTCTTGAACTCTGTCAGGCTGGTGCTGTGACCACTTCCCTGGGGATCCTGTTCCAGGGCCCAAACACCCTCTGGGGGAAGAACTTTCACCAATATACAACGTAAACCCCTCCTGACACCTTCAGGCCCTTCCCTCAGACCCTGTCACTGGTCACCAGAGAGAACATTAGGGTCTGCCCCTCCCCTTCTCCCCATGAGGAAGTATCGAAATAAAGATGTATCCAAAGTGTGGTTTCATTACCATGGAAAAAAACAAACCAAACCAAACCCCTCAAAAAACAACCTATGACAGAAAATGTATCCAATCTTCCATCATTCTTTGCAGGTAGGATGGATAATTTTCTTCGTTTTCTTGTGAGAAGCTGACAAGGCTGCTGCTGCTCTCCTGTTGATCCTGGTAGCTCTGGCAGCTATTAACAGAAAGACTGATCTTTGATCCTAGGGGACTCAGGAGATTGCTTCATATGAGCCACAAGGATTAATGCAATAAAAAGAATGGACTCACAATATTTTTAAAGCCTTCTTTCTTTTCAGCAATCAGTAGAGCACATCTGAAATTGAAAAAATCAGTGCATGCTTCCTGTCTGGCTATATATGTGAGTGTCATCCCCCTGCCTACTTCCAATGTCAGTGAAAAAATTATTTACAGGATCTTTAAAACCATCACACATTCTAGAAAATGTTTATTTTTATTTAATTTGGCATGACCAGACTAAATACTTAGAACATTTATTGACATCTTTCTACCTGCTTAGTTTCTATAGAAATCTCTTAAAAGTCAGAAAAATGTGCAAGAGCAGAATTGAATCCTGTGTTAATCCATCAGTAGTCCAGTCACTAATGGGATTCCAGTATGCAGTTAGTATCCCTTTACCAGAAGAAAATCTTTTTGGCTTCTGTAAGCTACATTCATGAGTCAGTTTAGGGTTTTTTTCTTTACTATAATCTGATTTTTCTCTGTGTCCTTTTCACGGACTGATGATTTCTTCCTGCAGCCGAATGAGTGCCTTGGCTGCAAAATGTTCAATGAACAAAACAAGAACATCTGTAGTAAGCCTCCAGGCACTGAAATATTTGGGTGGAGATAAGTCAATTGTACATCTGAGCAAGTAATTTCTGCCCTGGCATAGGGATTTGCCTTCCTTTGAACACTGAAAGGAGCTATATGACTTTTAACCTGGACTGACCTTTAAAGAGCTGCTGACGACTACTGGAAAACTTTACAAAAAAGCTTCGACAGAAACAATTCTCCTTGTGTGTCTCATTGTCCCTTCAAAGGTGTCATTAAACAAAAAAGTTCCATCTAAAATATATAATACAGAGTTTTTCAGTCAGAGAAGTAAAATGTCAAGTACTTAAATGAGGCATGTGTGAGCTCTAATAGGAAGTGATCATTGTTTTCATTTTTGTATAAGGTTCCAAAAAGTCTTTCCTTGCTGATTAAGCCAGCATTAAATGAGATTTATGGTGTAAAAATATACCTTCATTGCCTCAAATCCCTCCTGTTTTATCCCAATACCTACAAAAGCTTGGCAGCTCAAACACTGAGAGAATTGTCTACCAGGATGACTAATATCTATCTCTGTTGTTTCATTGTTCATCTTCTTAGTTCTTAATAGTTTACTTTCTTCATATTTAGATCATAAAAACAGAGATCATATTTTCATTCTGTGTTTGTTTTGATCTAGGCATCTGAACTTCTGTTGAAACAACAAAGAACCCTACAATTCAAGTAGGCAAAAACCAGAAGCAGAATATCAAAATTTTCACTGAACAAAAGGTAGAATTAATTTGCTTCAAATATGCTTTGAATTTACAGGCTTTTGTCAGCATCTAAGCTCTACACACAGGCTTCCTTTATTTTAACTCTGTATGTCTAAACATTACAGCTGCCTTCTGATCCAGGGGACTAGGATAGAAACCTAATGAGCTGTGCTCTATATTTTTCCTTCTTGTGGTGAGGTGCTGATTTAGTCAGGTAAGAGGAAGTTAAAAAAATGATACCATCAATGAGTGTGACATTTGTTCGTCAGTCGTATTATCTGATTATGCTACTGCACAGATCCCTTTTTTATTTCCTTCCTAAATGTAGATGTGTATTGTTTAAGCCCTGGCTCTTTTCCCACTGTGATTTGGGAACCTGTCATAAAGCAATGCAATGTGGGGTGCAAAAATATCCCTTAAAATGTTGAAATAAAAATTCACTAAAGTAGTTGTACAAAATAGATCTCCACTCATGGGAATTAAATGGGGGATTGGCATAAAAGGTGGGGTTTAATATCATGCCTCAGCTTCTTCAAAAGACTCCAAAGCTGTGTTTGCATTTGAATTTCTCCCCATGGGAAGGCGCTACTTTAATTCCTTTAAAGGCAATCCTTAAATTTTCCAGCTTTGATATAAGATCTGCCACGGAACTTCTTTCCCAAGGTAGAGTTACAGATAAAGTGTTAGGTTAAAGTAGTTCTAAAAACTTTTTGAAGGAAACTCCAGGTAACATACCCATGGATTTTAAATGCTGAAAAAAATTACAGATGTTGGATGTAATGGCATGTAGCATGAGGCCTCCTATGGTGATTCATTGCAAGACTCATATCTAACACAAACCTTGAGGTTCACTGCCTATTACAATAAGATAGAAAAAATTATTGATGTGGCAGCTGTAGAATTTTAGGGCTTTGCATATAAGGCACTGTCTACATAACAGAGTTATTTTAGCAATCCAGTTTTGTAAATATTTGCCCTCGCCAATAGATAGGTCATGGTAAGTGTATAATGAACTATTAAGTAAGTGTAATTTGGAAAGAAGAAAAGCAATAAAATGTTTTAAGTAATATATTTTCATACGAAAATGTAGAACAATATACTATACTGTGCAACACAATATAGTATTATTTGAAGGATGCGGTGGTGAGAGTGGTGAGATAATTCAGGAAAAACATGCTGCCTAGACATGCTGTATTATTCATAGGATCTAAACTCTGGCATATACATTAGAGTTTAACGCTGTGAACTTAACATTCCTTGGTATGGAATACATACAAATACAGATGGCCTTAATACTGTAACATAGTACTGTATGTTAGAATGAGTGATTTAGTAAGCTTAGCAAACATATTCTTTCAATTATATGGAAATGCAAAAAAAAATTTAAAAAACTTGCAATTTGACCTCTATTGAATTACATGATTGATACTCCTGCATAAAAATATTTCAAAACTTGGGGCCTACTCGAGCAGAAAATGTCCGTGGCCTTCCAGGTCATTCAAACCCTTCTGGCTGCAGAGGAAGCCAAGGGTGTGGGAGGAGAGAAAGAAAGAATGTTAATGGTTAGAGGCTCTAGGACTCTTCTTGAAGGGTACTCTGTTGAATTGGGGCCCTGGTTTTTGTTTGATAAAAAAGGAAATACAAAGACCTTACATCAGGCAAATTACTTTTTTTTCTGTTCCTCATCTGGCCTAAGCAAGTATGGCTTTAAACTGATTTTATCAGAGCTGCTCTGATCACCTTCCGTTGGGCTGATTGCTGGGGCGAGGTTAGAGAGTGAAGACAATTGCAAAATCTTGTGTTCGTGATAGATCTTCACTCTTTTCATTCTAAGGACATATGGAGCTGTATTCTGCTTTCAGTCAGAAAAATCTACCACATAAACCTAGTCTGCCTAATACAGGCCATGAAAGTGCATCCCAACCAAGCCTATCATTTATTTCTGGTATATTGGCTTGTTTGGCAACAACAACATTGTTATGTATTTGGGTCAAGAACACGTGTCCTTGTCTTACAGTTAATTTAAATCACTGTTCAGAAAAAAAAACGTGGCTGCCTAGCAGATGAGTTGGAGAACTAATATAAGAAAGAAAGTGTTCATATATATGAAAACCTGCAGCAAAGTTTACAGAAAAAGAATTCCTAATTTTACTGAACACTCTACAACAAGGACAGAGGACAGATGGCAGGTTATAATGTGTATGTTTTATAGTAACTAATCAAATTAGTCAAACTAGCCTATTTAATTATCCAGGGCCTGGTTGAGTAAAGGAAGTATCTTTGTTTTCTGCATATACAGGCTTGGAGAAGCAAATAATAGCTTTTCTATGAACCTTATGCAATGTAAGCCCAACACTTGAAAACACTCTGTGTTACAGATATAAGCCCTCTCCGATTCCATCTGAAGGAGAGTTTAAAAATAAAGCATATGTTAAATAACTACAGTCTTGGTAGCAATTTCTAGATATATTATGGAACAGATTTATTCAGATTGTCCCATTGGTTATAAGTGCTATCATCATATGGTAGCAGCTGCTGAAGAGTAAATCTATATTGTTTAGATTCTGTTATTCTGTTAGTAGGTCTCAATCTCAGTAATTTATTTTCAGAGAGCAAGCTAAGAAAAATAGGTCAAGTGGAAAGTGAAAACACCAGAAATCTCAGAACAAAGTCTGTTCTTATAAAAGCTTCATCCAAAACAAACTTTGGCGTTTTTTTAAATTTGCCCACTGATATCCTCTCACTATGATATGAATAATTCTTGCGATTAATCTGGCTGTTATCACTGTCATTCAGTGCTACAGTTACAGAAGCCACAAGCAGTTTATTTAGTTTACAATACAACCAAAAGGATTGCAGATTGAACTGGAGATGTACTGATGAGAGCCAAGTAACTTCACTTACATAGCTCAGGGTTGCACAGAGACACATGCAGAAGTTTTACATGCACTAGCCTCGCCAGTGGAAGACCTTAATAAAGAGTTCTGGTTCCCTGTCTGTGTCTACCACCTGAAGCTTACTGCCCTCATTTCTCTGCCAGCAGGCAGGAACTTTTCTCTTTAACACACTTCTGGCAAAGTTGGCCAGGTGAACTCAAGTGACCTTTTGCAACTGGCTTTGCCAGACGTGGATGAGTGACAAGTCTGATGCCATCTGCCTGTAGAGTTTCAAGGTCATTAACTTTCTGCAGAAGAGGAGCACTGTCTATGGCTATGACTCTTTGTGAAGCTGACTTCTACCCATGGACTGAGAAGACAGTCCAACAGGCTTCATCAATAGACTTGATGAAATAGGAAACTAGCAATAAATGAGGGAGTGAGAGCAGGTTATACTGAGAATATTTCTTTGTGAGAGTGAGAGTAGGAAAAGTCTCTCATTTCATTTCTGAGCATTGTTTAGCTTAGTGTGCTTCTACCTAACAGAGAGGAACTGTTTATCATCAACAGAAAACCAACATCCAGATATAAGTAAACACATTTAATTTTTTTTTCTTCCAACTCTTCCTTAAAATAAAACTTTTCACTGTATCCTGCTGTATTTGCAATCTAATATTAAACTGAAGAGGTACAGCCTGGAGTGTCTTCCACTGACTGTCATCTGCATTTATTCCACTTTAAAATCCTCCTTTATTTCAGCTTGGAATATTGGTTAAATTAAAATCTTATGTTGCATCTATGGTCCTATACAAAAATATGATGCAGACATGGAAGACAATCAAGGTAACATAGCACTTCCAATTTTTCAGCCAAATCAGCGAACCTGTGGTTGGCACTCAAAGGACTTCTGGTGTAAAATGAGGGAGAGTTGCCTCCTGAGGGAAGGGAAAGGAAATAGAAATAAATTGTTTAAATAAGAGTGGTGTATTACTTTGGACTGGATTCAGCAGATGAGGGACTGACCTGCAGAAGTAGAAGTTAAGAAGAAGGAGATTTTAAAATTCAAGAAGGAGAATTTAAAAGTATCTGTGAAGCTCTGTGAAATAACTCCAGTTCTTGTTATTGTTATTTTTTATGCTCTTTGATAGTGACTGGCTTTGTTAGAAGTGTTGGAACATGCTCTTCCTCACACAAGACAGTGCTCGTAAGTAAAAATTATTGTTCATATAGTAACAACAGCACTGTTTTTTCTGGCTGTTACGAGCAAGCTGACACCTGATCACATAATAGGAACATGGAAGATATCACTCAGTGGTCTCTGGAGCAGGAAGTAATCTGATGCCAGGGGCAGGTGTGAGATGAAAATGTGTTAGAGATATAAGCATGGAAAAAATGTCAGACCCAAAGCTCTAGAGAGATAAGCATTGCATTTTTCTGATCTAACATAACTTTCAAAAAAATTGTCTTGCAGGGAAACAAATAATTTTCCTGGAATGTCTTTGCTGCATTTGTTTTTGTGCAAATTTGTTATCTCTTTCATTCATAAAAATATATATAATGACAGAACGAGGAAAACAGGATCTGTACCTAGCTAAAACATGTAGCACAGTAGCAAATCTCTGTTTGCTATCTAGAATTGTTCAAGTTGGGAGATAAGGAGAAACAAACCACTGATAAGAAAAGAATTTTAAGAAGATTAAATATTTTACAGGCTGTAAAGTCGGACAAAAGTGAAGCAATTCAATAGTTTAAATATGAGAAATATTTTATTACTGATTAACTGAGAGATTAAGATACCCTAAAATATTTCTTGGCCTTTTCAAGGCTAGTTTGGATGGAGCTCTGAGCAACCTGGTCTAGTAGAATGTGTCTCTGCCCATGGCAAAGTGCTTGGAACCAGAGGATCTTTAAGGTCTCTGCCAACCCAAACCATTCCATGATATTCAGACCAGTCTTGAACTGATTTATCAATGTTGGGCAAAAGACAGTAACTGACAACCAGTACTTTCATTGGAGTCCCATGGACTGAAACAGGGATGTGTAGAGCTGTGCTCAAGCTGTTATACCTTGCTTTAAACAGATGGGATCTTAAAGTCTGTGCTGGGAACAGCTCACATAATCTCTGAACTGGCAGAGAAGGGACCCATCACACTTTTTCACACCCAAGTGACATAGACTCAATGCTCTATGCGCAATCATTTAAACCACTGAACTGTACTTTTCTATTGTAAATAGTCTCAAATAGAAGATGTGTTATGAGTAATACTCTTGAGTGCAGCCTTCCAGTATCATTAATCCTTACAACCACCACAGATGTATTGGTGCTTGACTGTGAGACAGAATTGGGCACTCCAGCACAAATCTGATCACAACACCATTTACTTGCCTTTCTGAGGAGTGACTGCTTAGCTTCTGTTAACATGAGTTTTGTACATGCAACACACTTCTCACTGCATTCCAAAACCCAGTCCTGTGTTCAGTTTTCACAGAGCATGGTGGCTACAGATATTTAATACAGGGGCTGTTATGGCAAGACCTGGGTGTTATGATGGCATTGATCTGAATCTAATTAAAACTATAGGAAATATTTCAAACCAAGTAGAATATTTCTTGATCCTTTTTTTACTTTTAGGATTGAATTTCTGTTATCATGCAGTGGCTGACCAAACATTTCTAAACTATACTGGAAACATGTAATTTTAAAAAAACACACTGATAACTTTGCCTCCTTAAACTACAAGTTTATGAAAAATTTACCTGACTGTAATACATTGTAATTGAAATTGAATATTACAATACTCTAATACGTAACTCAATTCTTTACAGAGTTTCTGCGATGCAATTGCAATTTTTGAAGTGTATCTATTGAGATTACATCAGTACATCTTGGGACATAGGACACCTTAAGACACAGCACTTGCTATAGATTCTGTATCACATAAATCTTGTAGAAGGCAGCACTGGAAATTTTGCCTTCAACAACTTAAAAGACTAAACTATTGAAAATCAATTGGGCTTTCATCACAGAAAAAAGATTCATAGCCACTAATTATGGCTAATAAAGTTAATACATATTTACAGGCTTTGAGAGAGATTTTTTCAGCCTTCATTAGCTGCAAGCAGTTAAACAAATGAGAACCTTACATTTTCCTTCTGAATTTCTTCAATTTCACCTGAAAAAAACGTGCATCTTGGATTAATAGTGGTATTTGGTCAAGTTTTGGGTACTTTCCCTAACAACTTTATTGCTTGGTGAACACAAATTAGATTCAGCTCAGTTCTCTTGGATTTGATATTTTTTTGATATGAGAATGTGTGCTAATCTGTCAAATAAACACAGAGCTTTTGTTGGTTTGGCCAGAAAACAACATGCCTAGGGCTTGATTAATGTGACATCACTGTTTCTATTTCTAAGTGATTGCTGAGGACTCAGCAAATATGTTCCTATGCTATTTCAGTCTAAAGGTGGTATAAAACCATTTTTCATCTTAACCTAATTAGTGGTAAGTGATGTTAACAATCTGAGATGGCTGTTCATGCTTCTAATGGGAAAAAATAATCCTTCTAATATGTTTTCAGGTCTCATGAGTCCAGTGCAATGTGTTGCCTTCTTCTATTCAATAAAGTAAAGTAGGATAATTTCCTTTTTCTGTTTGCACTCTTGGGAAGCCTGTGGGTCATGACTATATTGTATGTTTGGCCCAGACCCAAGTCCATCATGACCTTGTCTTGAAAAACGTCTGATCCTTATGTTCCTTTGTCCAAACACTAGAGGCTTGCTACTTCCATGTTCACACAGTTTATGAAACAGCCCCAGGTTACTGAGTTCTTAGATTGCTACAAGTTTTATGCATTGGATCAGTCTGCCCAGGGAAGCAGGTGAGTCACCATTCCTGGAGGTATTTAAAGACAGGTAGATATGGCACTTAGGGACATGATTTAGTGGTGAATTTGGCAGTGCTGGGAAAACAGTTACATGTGATAATCTTGGAGGTCTTTTCAACCTACGATATTCCATGATCCTCTATCCTCCTCATCAGACAAGGCTGCCTTTGCTGATTTGCAAGGCACACGTTGGTTATTACAGCCATAAAAGCACCGACTGGGACTGGGCTGCTTCTCAATATTTCAGCTGGATCTTCACTGTCACTGAGGAGGTCTCAGGGCTATTCCTGGCCCATTTTGGGGCAATAACAACCTAATGCTGTTTGGCAAGAGTTAGCTACAGTAAACCGGTTCCACTGGAAATGGATCCAGGTCTGCTTTTCCACAGCTGAGACGCCAGTTAAGGAACTGTTATATTTCTGTGCCTCAGCCCTTAATTTCCTCATGGTTTCCACCTGTTACCTCCTGCCCAGCCTACCTTTTAGAAGGCATTTTGACTTCCAATAGAGCTGATTGCTTACTGATCTTGTTGATACTACTTCAAGTTGTGATTGTAGAAAACAGTACAACTTGCTCATGGGAGGTTAAAGGGGTTCATGATTTGGTTAGGGCAAAAGTTTGTAGATTCAGGACCACAGAAACAAAGAAACATAGTACGCAAATCAGGAAATATTAGAACAAGCTCTGAAATTTGACCTTTGACATTGTCTGTATCAAGACAGTATGTCACGAATGTGAATTGCTTGAATAAAGCATTGGAAAATAATTGGAATTTGCTGATTAAATTTTTACATTACTTTGTGTGAGTAACACAGATTTTGTTTTCCAAATCTGGCTGTGGAATTTCACCCCATTCACTTGATTGGAAATTGGAAATTTCGTTCCATGATTTTGACCATGTAAAACCTGATTTCATTATTTCTCAATTTATAGGTACACAGGACTTATAAAATACTATGAAACTAAGAATAGCACACCTGGTTTGGACTGGACCTTCTGACAACTCAACAAGATTTGCCATGGGGGTCATAAAACAAGATGGATTCCTAGGTCAAGTAGAAGATTTAATCCAGAAAATATCCTTACCCCATGACAATTCAACCTTTATATCGTCCCTCTTTGGCATGACATTTAGAGTGACGTTTTCTTCTTTCTTGTAGGCATGATTGAAATATAAGAGTTTCCAGTGTTGACCTTGGATAGTCTGAATGCCAGTTCCTAGTTTTATGGCAGGGTCTACTGAAAGAAGAGAAAGGACTCTTAAAGACCATTAAACTTCTCATTGCCCACTCTTAACCCCCACTACCTCTAGAACACTACTCAATAAAAATCCAGAAGGTGGCATCAATTATTCAACTTGTTGGTTGGTCATGCACACAACACTCAGACATATGAGGTATAAATAGAGAGCTGAGCAATTCAGACTAAATAGCAACATAAAGCTTTTACTTTTGCATATACCAATGGAACACTTCAAAGTAATTTAAGGTTCACTTCAATATTTTTGGCAGGATTTATCATATTGTTTAACTCAATCATAGTAACAAAACTAATGCTTAATCACCACACACAAGAGCATGGCAGCAATTGCATTGTATCTTGTTCCAGGACAAAGATTTATGTATACAAAATAGAAAGTATATTTCTAACTTTTAGACAAAAATCTGTTGTTTTTCAACACTATCCTAAAGTTTTAACCATCAAGGCACCCTGGTTGGTGATCAGTATGTCTATATTTCTTAGAGCTGGTTTGAAACTTATTCAGTGAAACTCTAATTTGATGAAACATACTATTATGTCAAAGTTAGAAGTATTTCAGTAAAGTTCATGACTTTTGAAAGTAATCTTATTGTGAGGGGAAAAATGAAGTGATAAATTCTCCAGCATTTTAAGTGCTGGGAAACCAGACATAAGGGGGATTTGAACTGGAATCTTTGGACAGTGTCCCAGCCATCGCCTCCCATTGTAATAATGAAGTAGGAATTTATGTGTCAGTTTAAAAAGTGATAATTCAATACCATTCCAGCAATGGAAAATAAATTGGAAAGCTTTTGTTTGCATGCCAGTGTAGTACAAAATACATTCAAGTTCCACAGAAGGTTTTCACAAAATGAAACCACTGTTCTTTGGTCAAGTCTGATATTTTGACACATTTGTTTGCTCATGGGAAAACTGGCATAGTACTTTTAAAGGGTATTCAATATGTCACTTGTTCAGAAAAAGCATGGGGATAAATCTACCTACAATGGTAATGACACAACTCAGGAGTGAATAAAATTTTTCATTTGCAATGTTTTGGGATGTAGGTTATTGTGCTCCATAGGTGCAGCTCCCTGAGTAAGCAGCAAACCTGCACTACAAGGGGTTTAGTCCATTTGCACAGAGACTGCTGGTAAACTTATAGCTTTCTGCTAAATTACTTATTTAGAAACCACTTGCTGGAAGGTCTGTTCTTTGCCACTGCTATTCAGTCTCCCAGGAGACACGGTGTGATACTTTTACATGTAAGAGGCTCTTCTGGTACTCTTATTTTACTTTCTCCCACTTATAGAAGGTTTTGCTTTAGAAAACAATATCTGCTGGTTTCATCCCAGCACCACAGAACTGAGTTTTACCAGGTCAGTAGTTTCTCCTGCTGTGTAAAGCTATAGGGCCAACTCATAGCAAAAAAAAAACCAACCTGACCCAACTCAGACCAAACCAAACCACCAAACAAAAAAACTTGGAGCTTAACATAGCAAAAGAAATTATGCTAGTCTATGTGTAGTAAATGGTGTATGTCTTCCTCAATGAATTTCTAAGGCAACCTCAAACTTCTGTCTGTCCAAAATTACAAAAACACAGGGGAAAGTTTTTCTCTGCTATTATTTTTATCTTTGGTTGCTTTTAGAATTCTACATATGTGTTTTTTCCCTTGAACAGTGGATACTTTCCATGGCTGTTCCTAAGGTGGCCTCTAGATGAACACACACTCCTGCATTGCCCTGTTCAGTAACAACTGTGTTGTTCTTTCAAAATTTCAGTGGGGTCTAACAAGACTTAAGTTTTAAGATTTTTGAATAGTTTTGGAAATCTTTTACTTGACACTTAAGTGGCAAAACAAAGCAGAGTGGATGCAGTGTACTTCATGCAGGAGCTATGGGGTCAGAGGAAACTTATTTGTTGTGAAAAACAATATTCTACAAAGGAAAAAAGGGAAAAAAAAGGAAGAAAAAAAAGAAAAGTAAATAAAATCGTTCAAGAAAATTTAAAAGCTGTCTTTGTTTAGTTTAACTTTGGTTTCAAAGCAGCAAACACTTACTTCTGTTCAGGATTTCATTCTTCTCCCTACATGGTTCATATAGGTAGGAAACTGGCTGCTCTCAATAAATCTACTCCTGAATGAACATGCTTTGCACCTGACTGAGCTGAGGAAAGGCTGAGATAATTGGGTTTGCTCAGTTTAGAAAAGAGAAGGCTTTGGGGTGACCTAATTGCAGCTTTCCAGCACTTAAAGAGGACATAAAAAAGAGGGACAGACTTTTTGTAAGAGCATGTAGTGATACGACCAGGGGTAATGGCTTTAATCTGAAAGTTAAGTTTAGATCAGATATCAGGGAAAAATCTGTGAGATGATGAAGCCACAGCCCAGAGAAGTTGTGGATGGCCCATCCCTGGAGCTGTTCAAGGCCAGGCTGGATGGGGCTCTGAGCATCCTGATCTGGTTGCAGGTGCCCCTGCCCATGGCAGGGATGTTGGAACTAGATGACCTTCAAGATCCCCTTGCAACCCAAACTATTCCATGACTCTGTCATTCTATGATGTTAAGGGGAAAATGGTCCCTAAGGAGATCTGTGGAGTGCATATGCAGTACAACTATGGTGTAGAATCTCTGTTCAGAGTTCACCTTCTCATAATTGTGCCCTGTCTGATATTGACAGGAAAAATCCCTCGGAAGCAGCCACAAGAGGGAGCAGGTACGGTGCTGTGAAAACTCAGGCAGCTGGTCTGTAGAGTAGAGGGTTCTCCTGAATTCCCTTTCAAAGCAAAGTAGGTTACCAGTCTCTTCAATAAAACCTCATGACAAATGTCTGCTGTTACATCTTCCCCCCTTTTCTTTCTGTCATGGAATAGCTCTTTATTTGAGATACATTTGCTGTTTCCTATTTTTTTTCTAAAATTCTTCCTGGAATTAGAATTATTGTCTTTGAAATAGTTTCTGTGTTCTGGTAAAAATAGATAGGGTTCTCCCAGCTGATTAATGTGTTTTCTGTGGTGGTAATGAAGGCAGTGAGCAATAAGTCACTGGATAATAAAAAAAACAAAACTTGAGAGAAACAGAGAAATTTGAATTTCCAGTGTTATTTGGAATATATATTCCACATGGAATAAAAAACCAATGTTTAGAACTACAATTTCACTAATTAATTTATTTATATAAAATTAGCAGAAGCAATGATGAGAAGCTAATTATTTCATTTTATTTTTAGGTTTGTTCTTCTAGGCATGAGTAATACAAGTGTTTTAGTGGTTTGTCTTCTACATTTTCTCTGAAATAAGGGCATCATTCCACAGCAAGAAGTCAGAGTTGACCTCATGAAAAGTTACAAAGTAACAGAAGTAGGCTTGAGAGAAAACTGCCTGAAAAAAATCAAGGGTATTATGGAAGGAAATTTAGAAATGAAGCTGGTTTCCTCCATGTTCTCACTGTACTCTCACTGAAGTATTTATGTGTTTAATACTGAAGTGTTAAATGGAGCCCGGACAGAAGGGCTGCTAAAGCAATCTCCTGCATATGCAGCACAGCTCACAAGCACACAAACCCTGCTTGCTGCTGCAGCACAGGAGGAGACACAGGGGCACACGTGCATTGGTACAGGGCCAGGGGAGAGCTCATGTTATGATTTACTACAAGACCAAATCTTTACAAAGCTGTTAGTACCATTTGTGTACATATTATAACACATCTATACTGTCTGTCATACCAATCAGTTTCAAATACTTTACAGATGTCTGTGTGTAAGGTTTATGAAGAAATTATGAATAATACTTTTGCTGAGATTACACTGTGTCACTGAATGACAAAATGTAGGATAGCCATGAGATTACAACCTCACTCCATGTCAAAAGTTTGATTTAACAAAGCGGTTAGTGACACTTTCCAGGTACTTAAAATGTAGTTCTTTGTCTTAGGACAGATGAACAGGAAAATGGTTTGTTTAGTTCAAAAATACTGATGAATACAAACAAAATTAAGCTTTACTTTCATGATTTCTATGATTTATCAGTCTAAGCATCTAAATTCTGTACCAAAACTGTTGTTAAAAAAAATATGCTGGTTCTAGTAAAGTCTATGAATAGATTCAACTGATTCAAAGTTTCTTTCAGTAACTGCCATGAAGAGGAAGCTAAGGCTCCGTAGTATGGAAAACCCAAAACCTAGACATTAATTTGCTAGACTTGCTAACAAGACTCACTTCCATATCAGTGTTAACTATCTCTGTGCACTGCCATAAGCAGATGTTACTTAACATCTAAACATCACTATTACAGAGGCTTTCAAACTTGAAGTACTTGTTTCTTTATACAATTTCTAGAAGTGACCAGGCTATTCTCAGCTGCCCAGCTAACCTTATGTAAACTTACTGCTAATATTTTCTTTTCACTTAAGCCATTTTTATGCCCTCTTGATGATCACTTTTTGATTTGGCCTTAAAACTGATCTTACCATCCAGAAACCTTGTATTGCCAACAAAAAAAATACTAGCAATAACACTAAAATATTATGATCAATTTCCAGTTGTTTAAATTTTATCTCTTTATCCCAATGCATGATGAAACTTTCTGAGACATTGCTCTGCCCAGAGCTGCACATAGAAGTATCATGTGCAAATCTGTAAACAAAGTAAATTCATGAGTGGCTTCTTAAATGCCATCGATTTTGTATATTCCTTTTCACATGTGAAAAATGGGTTACAAATTGTATGAGCCCAAAGTGGGCAAAACATTTCTATTCTGATTCATTTACATTTTATGTTCCCTTTGGACAAGCACAAAAAAGCAAAGGAAAGGTGGCACTCACTCTCTGCCCTGAGCCAATGTATTCTCATTATAGAAATCCTCCAAGAGAGGGAAATATTATGTGCCATGTGGGGGAATATGTAGAAAGAGAGCACCTTACATAAAGAAATGAGTATCAGAATCATCTCTAACTGTCCTCTGGTTGACTATAGAAATGGCCCCGTTGCCCTGCTGCTGCTATATATTTTTTTACGTATGTTATTGTCAGTCAGGAGAAAGATAATGCTGAGTACTCTGAGGTACTAGAATTACTTTCTGAGCATTTCACATAGATTTTGTTGCTATTTGTTTTTATTCTGAATTTCCTGTTCAATTTAGTGCTTTGGCATCTTAGTGCATCAAACCCTGGGGTGCCTCCAGGCTATATCCTTAGCCCATTCTGCACAAGAAATTAAATGAAATGAAGAAAATGATTGCTCTCAGCCAGCTTGTGCTATCTGGGAAATGGGATTTCCACTACCCCGCTGGTATGAAAGATGAAAACAAAAGGTTGACCAATATGAAAGCTAAAGCTTGAATATATTTTCAGCTCAACTCTTTTTGTGGAACAAAATGTTCTTTCAGAATTTCTTCTACATATTGACTTATCTGAGTAAACAGCCCTTAGTTAATAATGCAGAACACATGGTCCTGTTTTGATAAGCACATCCCCAGGGATTTATGCCATTCAGTTTGAACAGAGCTACTAGTCATATATTTTTGTACTAAAACCTGGGCAGTTCATGTTAATTTATGGTCAACAAAGACTTTTTGGGTCCTTTGCTAATCACTACTGAAATGAAATGTGAAGTACAGTGATTTTAAGGGCTCTATGAGGCCTACCCTATCAGATAATGTTTAAAACTGTCATTCAGGTTTGGGGATGGAAATAAGAAAGTCAGAACAATGCTCTGGATCTCATTTGAGTAAAAGGGCAGAGTGCATTGGGTCCATTTCAATTTCATGCTTCTTAGTACCAAGATGCTTATCAGAATGTCTTACCTAGAGATGGGAGTTATATTTTCTTTGGAAACAGAAGGAAATGTTAGTTATACAACACTTCCTGGGCTAGTTAAAAAGTGGAGATAAAGGGTGTGGCTGCCATAAAATAGGCCAATTCTATTTAAAGTGAAGAAACATGCAGTAACTAGTAAAATGGGCTGTGGCTAATTCAGCCTATTACAAGATTCTGCTTGAAATCATCCAAGATTTCACAGCTGATGGACAGTGCACCTGATTCAGTGCCACTGTGTCATTGCAAATCATTGCCTTAGAAATGTGATTAAAGGATGCCTTTTTTTCACACACAGAGGAAAAAAATTCACACACAGAGGAAAAAGTAGAAAGTGTTAGAGGTAAAGCATTTAAAGTCAAAAAATATTCACATTGCTGTTGCAACTGAAAACTCTTAAAGAAAGCACATTTACTATATCACAAATAATCAACAAACTACTACATGTTCCAGTACAAACTGTGTTTTATTGCTGTGAGGTTTTGTCTAAGTGACACTGAGCAAAATAGAAATACAAATCCCTCTAGCTTAACTCCCGGTTATGAGAATAACTTTTCTTTTTCTCTGATAAATGGGAAGCAAAAAAACATGAGCTGGTGATGAAATGGAATGAATAGTAGAAGGAAAGGTGTCAATTTAAAAATAAAAATAAAAGTGGGACCATGTGGAGAGTGGCAACAGCAATAATTATTTGTATAACAGAGCTTATCTATCTTGCTGTGCAGGAATACAAGGTTTCAGAATCTTTCTGTTAAAAGATAAATTCTCCCATAATTCTCACTTTAATGGTCATCACTACAGTGCCCCCCCTCCCTCCCCTTCCCCCTCCCAAAAAAACCATTCTGGTCCATATACTCCTATTTTTTCCCCAAATATCAGGCATTATTCTTATTTCTTTTCCCTTCCTCATAATGATTAATAATGTTCTTCAAAGAAAAGTTCCATGGAAATCAGTGGACATAATTCTAATGTACTTGCTTGAGTTCATCTGGGAAAATAAATTGCAAATCAACATCAGGGAAAAATCAGAATACTATGTAATCTTCAGCTTTTTATTTGTTGCAAGCTCTAATTGCACAGTCTGTCTCTTTTTTACTCACCAAAAACAATGAACCATTTTTCCTTTGTGGTTTGGGGATATGATTAGCCCATCTAAGCTCTGATAGCACAAATGCATTTTCAATCTGCAGATAATTTCTAGGATAAAAATTAGAACCTATTCTTAAACTGCAGATTTTTACAACTGAACTGATTTAGAAGCAATTTGGGTGTAAAATACATCATATTACTTCTGTTGGGAAAATAAATGAATTCTCATTATTGTAACATTAACAGTAACCAAAAAAGTTCAAAATAATGTTAAGGACATTTCAGTTGAAGAATTCAAATTTTCACACTAACCCTGTAATTCCTGTTTCACAGCAGTTTTAATAAACAGTTTTCTTCCTTATACTGTGCTCTCCTGTACCTACTGTGAGAGACAATAGACATCTGGGACAGAAATGAACACTAAGCTGCGGGTCAGCTTGTATATGCTGATTCTTAGGATTATAACAAGAACTATTTCTGAATTTCAGATTGAAATACCCACTGAGATCTCATAAAGAACTATTTAAAGCCTCCACAATAACTTTGCAACAAAAAGGTCAAATAAGAATTGCAAGCAGAGAAGCTGCTGGAGATCAGCAATGAGATTGAAAGTAAGGAAACTGAAACAAGCCAAAGACAACAAGCGTGTTATCAGCCTCCCATCTACTCTGAGAGATTTGATAACAACTTTTAAGGTCCTCTGGTTGGCATGCAACTCTTCTCTTTGACATCTATAGGCTGTATATGTTTGGATGATTCAAGGTTAAAGCAAACATTCTGCCAAGAAAATACATTTGCTGCTGGTTTCAGTTATCAAAATTATTATTAATTGATAATGCGTCACATTTCATAGACTCTGTTCACAGACGCACCCCAAACCCAGGTTTGACCAAACACCCAGATCTTTTAGGAGGTGTGCAGCCTCCTTACTTCATTCACTTGCCTGCTGCTGAAGTGTGGTGCACTGAGGCACCCAGCCCTGTGCTGTCTCTGTGCGGGCGCTGCACTGTCCCTTTCTGCTGCTTTCATTCACTGGTGGCTGACATATGACACAGACAGATTCATACACATGCAAGGCTAAATAAAGACCAGATGGTCTTTGCAAACTCTGTTTAAAGGGAAGCAAGAAGTTCCTGTGAGGTATTAGAGAGGTGTGCAGTACCAAGATGAGACAGACATCATGTTTAAGAATTGTGTGGTGCGGTGCTCCACCCGTTCCCTGTGAAGATAAAAGCTCTCCTTAGGAGCAATGCAAGGTTTGTACTAGAAAAGAACTAAGAGCTGCTATAGCTGGAATAACTAAAAATCCAGCTTTTATTCATGCTTAATGAATAAAAGGGTGCCACAAAAGCAAAATATTAATCCTGACTTCTGAGCTATTATTGCCATATTTCATAGCTCATGCTTACGCGCAGACAGTGAATGCAGATTCAGCTAAAGCCTTAGAGTAGAAGTAAATTTTCTTTCATCAGTTTTAATTCCCTTAATGAACTAAATTAATATGTATTTGTGCAGTTTCCTTCAATCCTACCCAGGATATCTGTATGTGGATGACCATATTTCTCTTAACTTATTAAGATACAAAACTAAGCAAGACTTTTAACTTCATGGGCCATAGTAAACATATAGGTCATGATATTTCTTGAAATAAGCAATAAAATAAGCAAATTCATTTTGATTTTATTCAGGATATAGTTTGGAATGTTAGCAGTAGCTTTAATGACTCAGGATATCCAACATTTAGTTTTGATTTTCTATTAGTACAACAAGCAAAATGTAAAGAAGGGAAATTTTTTTGCAGTTCATGTGAAATCTTAAACAGCAAAGCCCCTTTCAAAAGCAATTACTGCTAATGCAATTTTACCAGAAGCCAGTAGGCTATGCTCATGCTCTGATTTTCCAGCTGAGACACACCTGGTCATCATTCACTCTCCATGCAAGCAGAGGGGCCGCTTTGTTTCAGTGATTCACACAGTTCTGTAGAGCTTATCTCCACAATATGAAACGTTTACTTGTTCCAGAGAACACATTTCAGAGCATTTATTTCTAACACAATTCCCATCATCTATTTTTGTAGAGACAGCAACTGGAAAGTACCGTGTCCTGCCTATTATAATAGACATAATTATTGCTGGGATACTAAAAGCAAGCTGGCTTCCTCACTTCCAATTGTCCAAGCAAGCAAATTCTCCTTGGCCAAGATAATTAAGTTGTCTGTCAGCTTTATCACCTCAGTGACAGGCTCTCCTCATTTTCGCTGGTGTTTTTTAGGCTAGGTAGGAATTTCAAAGAACAGAAACCTTGCAAGCCAGCATAGAACATAATTTATATCAGTGTCATTTTCTGAATAAGTCCTAATCAATTTTACTGTAAGATCATCTGTGCATGGGATCTTTCAAGAAAATTAAGATGATTCAGCTAAGGATTTTATTTTCATGGGCATGTGCTTAAACAATTTAAATATCATGGGAATGAATTCAAGTGTGAAGTAGCTAGAAGCAGGAATGGTCAAAGGACACTACCCCTGTGAGCATGCATCTGTGTAGTTTTAATACCCTCTAATTGACTTCACAATGGCAAGCAATGTATTCTAATTTTCCTTACTGTTTCCTTACTTTTCTTTATGATAAGAAACTCAGATTCATACCTGTGAATGTGTCTATCAAATTTCCTTTACGAGTTTTTATTCTTTTGCAGTGAGCTTTCAGTTGAGAGGTGTCCTGAAGGAGGAATCAATTCTTATATACTTTTCGGAAAGACCATTTGATTTGATTTCTACCTGAAGGTTTTACTCTTTTTTGGGATTCATGGGAAAGAATTTTGGTACTTCATGCTTACAGAGCTTATGAGAAAACATAGAGAATAATACAAAATTGGTTGTTTTTGTGACTGAATAGTGAGCTGAGGTGGACTTGTAGCCTTACTTTCAACACTGTTTATGGTATTATTCAAAAATAAAGTAATATAGAGCATAAGCTGAAGTCTTCACTCCTCGCAGGACTTCTGCTTTGGAGCAGCACTAAAAAAACCCCATAAACGATTTTGTAGTGCTGTGATACAAAAGAAAAAAACTGCGTCTGCATTTCTGTTGTAGGATTGGTAATGCCAGAGCTGATGGTTCCCCTTAAGCCCTGTGCACAAAGAGGTTTGGCCCTGGATGCCACTGCCCTGCACCTCTGCATCCTGGTCCTGAGAGATGGCACAACATGCGTGATGTCAGAGGAGAAGGGACTGAAGGTAAGCTCTATTTTTCCATCCTATTCCCTTTCTCTCTTCCCTCTACAAGAACTGTGAGTAGAGCTTTTGTTCGTGTGAGGTCAGTGACTGAAGGGCAGAGATGTTGCAGGGGATTTCATATGCTAACAGATGTAGAGGGGAGACTCAGTGTCACCTGGTCTTTGACAATCCCCTCCAAGACAGCTCACAGGCACAATTAGATCATTTGCACAGTAGGGACAAAAAAGTTTAGTGATAGCAAGTTTTGGTATGGGTATTGTATAGGATAAAAATTGCATTCCCTATCACTTACATCAAAGAAAGGAAATGGAGGGGGTGCACAGTTCCTGACAGATGCAGGCTGAGGGGAATGGGCAGTGAAGGAGGTGAAGTGAGACAAAGCTGAGTCAGCAACAGGGGCAAGACCAATCTGCCAGTGGTAAGGATCAAGTTGCAAAGAGTCTGTTTCCCAGACTCAAGGGGAGTGTCAGGCAAAAGAGGGCACACTTCACACAGCAGTGTCCTGTTGGGGCAGAAAAGCTGAGCTCTGCAAAAGGGCAAACCAGCATTGTATCCTTTCTCACATCGTGAGATAACCACACAGGTTACCTTTGAGAATTTGGGGAACTATTTATTTATTACACTTTAGAGGACAGACAGGAGTTCTGCCAGTGTGTGCAGCACTGCTTGCCACCAGATTTAGGCTAAGCTAACCTGTGTTTATATCTCATAGGGGGGCGGGTCTTTGACATGGGGGAATTCCAACCTGTCTCGCTCCAGGGAGCTGAGACAGTCCAAAAACATTACATCACCTCTCTGGGTTGCTGTCTGCTAGAAGTACAGCGTTGTCTTTGTGATGTATCAGGATGCAGATTTATATTTAATGCGTAATTTAAGGGGAAGAACAAGGCTAAGCAAATAAAGAATGCTCCACGAACTGAAACATTCACAGCTGAGTGAGGAGCCCCTTGAAAAGCCTTCAGTATAAACCAGCAACACGGCTCAATCAGTACCTTTCCAGGCAATACTATCTAACCACTGGGTAAAAGGTTTCAATAACTGAGCACTGGCAGAGTATATTGACTGTTTGTCATTGCAGCAAGATGACTTCAAAAAACCCTGTGCTCATATCAGAACAAGCCACAAAATGCCAAGGAAATCAATAGGTCACTTACACACTTTTAGAGCCAGCAGTATTATGAGAGTCACAGTGAACTGATGGTTATTAACCCTGCAAAATTAAAAACTCACTTGAGTTCAGCACTTTTGGAGCACCAAGGGACGTAATGTAACCCAAAGAAATGTTTATAGCAATTTAAGGATTTATAGTTGCCCTTCTGTTTGTTTGACAGGTAGATAGAGGAAAAACAGCCTCCTAAAGATTATTGTTAGGTTGTTTATCATGAAAGTTTTAAAATTGTATCCAATAACTTATCCCTTTTAATTATATTAGATGTCCTATATTTTTAGGGACCAGTAAAACCTAAAAGATTCACAGTTAAATAAGGCTACTCTATAGGACAGGAAAAAGATGATGTTGAAGACAGAAATCTCAAAAATCTGAACCTCAGTACTGTCAGTAAGTTTTACAGAGAGGAATGGTAAATACGAGTTCCGAAGTGTTGGGCTGGAAATGCTACAAACTCTCTCTCCTCTCATTCCATTTACATTCCATTTACCTGTACAACTTCTCTGGGGAAACTGTCATGCTCAGTAGACACAAGTGCTAGAGATAGATTGTGACATTCAGCTCTACATCACTTTCTCATTCAGTAAAATTAACTTTCTACTCATTGCCAACCAATAAAACAAATTGCCATAAACTACCCCGTTCCAGCTGTCCTGGAACCTAAGAAGGGTTAGTGCTATGACTAGGAACAGCTGGCTGAACTAAACTTGGGCACAGTAAAAGCAATATTGATAGGCAGAGGAAAACATTTTGGACAAGTAACCAACACAGTAATAACATTTTTGCTTGAGGGACAGCTGCTCTCATTTCTTAAGGTGGCAGGCAGCCTCAGTGTGGTTCTGCATTTCTCATTACACCATATGACAAGAAACACCATAAAAGTCTTCTTTCATTTATGACCAGTGAGACTGGACCTTCTCCTGGCAGAATCTGACTTGGCCACAGTTATTAAAACTTCTGTGGCTTGGTTTGCAATGAACTGAATTTGAATGCACTGCTCTGAAAGGAATGTGATGGGCCTCAGACAGTCAGATTCCCCACAAGCAAAACTCTGCATGAAATCACACAGATATCACAAGGACTCACAGATTTAAGACCACTCAGTGGTTTTTTTTTTTAATAAAACTCTTCAAACATTTTTTCAAACCATTACAACTTTTAACATCCATATAATATCTCATGGCAAGGAGTTCCACAGTTTAAAGGAGTGTTATTTGAAGCAGTCTTACCCTTTTACTTATTTTGAGCTTTTCTTTTATTGTTTCTTTTAGTGTACCTAGGTTTTGTAATGTATAAGACAGTGTTTTGCTGCTGTCTATTCAACTTTTTAATGCTATTCATGATTTTGTAGACTTTTACAAGTTCTCCCTCATATCTTCACAGAATGGAGAGATGCAGTATATTTGTAGACCCTTTTTATAAAAAACTCACATAATTTTGATCATAATTTTTTTTCCTTTTTTTCCCATGCTTGTTCCAGTTCTGCTATTTTTTTTTTTTTTTGCAATGGGATGACTAGAATAATACCAGTTCTTCAAGATGTGAGCTCCCCATGGATTTGTAAAGTGTTTCAATAATGATCTCTGCTTTATTCTCTATTTCTTCTCTAATAATTTTCAACACTCGATTTGCTTCTTCACAACTTCTGAGCAATGAACTGATGTTTTCCTAGAATATCTGTTATAATCACAAGGTCTCTCCTAAATGGTAATGATCAGTGCAGAGCATATCAAAGAAATTTTTTATTTCAGTGAACACAAGTTTTTGTTTCATAGCTTTACATATTCAGAAGAGCCAGACTGTTGATATTAATTTAAAAATTTAATTTTTAAAGTGAAAATGTCTAATGTTTTGATTTAGTGGAAATAATAAAGATTTTCAACCCCTTTAAAACAAAATCAACAATCTTTCATGGTGTAAAAGTAAAATAGTGAAAGTATGCCAGAGTAGAAAGTGGAGTTTCTTCTCTGTTCAGTGGCTGTATTTCAGAACAGTATACGCAAGGACGCAAGGATTTCCTACCACCCACAGAAAAATCTAAGTCTATGGTTTGGATGGGTCATAAGAACTATCCAGCATTTCCATGTCAATTTGCTGTTCATTATGAAGCCTAAATTATTAAAAGAACCAACCAAACAAAAAACAACAAAAAAAAACTCCCCAAAAAACCCATCAAAAACCTTAGAAGAACAGAAGTTTAACATATTAAGTCTTAACATCTACCACTGACCTGCTCTTTGGAAGTAAAATATCACCATGAGTTGAACAGTCTCTACACAAAACCTCTGACTCTTGCACCACAAAAATTTCTTGAAGGAAGAGTGACCATCTCATTAACTCACAGAGGTTTTGCTCCTACTTTCAGCACTCTATTCAGAGAAAATGACATCAATCAGCTTTCTATTAATTTGGGTGGCTGTATCTTGGCAGAAACATTCAAATTACTCAGGGCTTACAATTTAGAAATATCCTCACCACTATATTGAATGGTGATTTATCATTACAGCAAGGAGATGTTAATTAGAGCAGAACTACAGGCCTCACAATTTAATCATATTTTAATGGGTTTTCAAGTCCTACTAAAAATATTTCCAAAAAATATTTGGTGACAGACTAATGTAATTAAACTGATGCCTCAGTTTTTGAAACTTTGAAGGGTCACCAGTTACAAGCAATGTTTCAAAATCAAATCTCATTTTATAACACTCTGTACCATAATTATGGATGAATAATGGAAATCGATACAAAGGCAGGAACAGAAGCTGTAGAAAATTATTCTGGTCAAATCATTCATTAGTATAATCTTTAATGTAGAATGCAAAGACGAGCAACAGCTAAGATCTCTATTGCTTATATTTTTTTAAAAGAAAACCTTTAATGAAGCTCCAACCAGAAATGTGTTTTCATAACTGTGACCTGAGATATTGTATTTCTTTAAGTACATATCAATTTCAAACACAAGTCTGCTTGGCAGGATGAGGAGGGCTCTCTTAATAAATCATCCATCCTTTCCACTCATGCATGAAATCAGTGTAACATGCATGAAAAAAGATAACAGATTATTATACTAAATCAAAAAAGGAATAAGGTGTACTTATATTTTCAGGAAATATGTTCAAGCAGGATTGCTGTCTGTGCTTAATGCTTCTGCTTTGTTCTTGATTCTGCAAGTTTTATGGAATAAGTTTTAATCTGAGTGAAAGCAAAGACCAAGTTATGGTAACATGGCATTTGCTCTGACATCATAGCTAGCATACAAAAAGTGACACGGGTGCCAGATTGTTGGACTACCACATTTTGAAAATTTAAAAGCAGGGGGAAGGGAAGGAAGAGAGTTAAAATACAAAGGTGGTTGAAAGCAATAAGGAAAGATAAATATATTTTAAACTCTTTTTGCTAATTACTCTGTTGTCCCCGTGTCCCTTAATAGGTTTGTGATCCGCGGGGCTGCGCTGACACCTAGTGGTGCTCTCCTGGCTGCAGAGGGACCCTTGGGTGGATTGCCAGACGCTGGTTGTGTCCCCTGGAAGCCAGCATCATCTTCATCTTCGAGAAATCTTCTCCAAAAGCTGCATGAAAAGCTGTTGGAAAGGATGTGTTCACCACCTTCGGCCGCTCAGTAAAGTGGCTTCGTGTGGAACACGAGGATGTTTCCATATTGAGGAAAACACAGCTGGAAGAGATAAGGGGAAAGTTCACACAGAGAGGTGCAGCAATGCAGAAGGGACTACAAGCCAATAAGGAAGCCCATCTGTAGAACACAAAATGTTCTCTTTCAGATGGCCATTTATTCATGCACACAGAGCAAACAGCTTGAGCTTATCATCCTACAGCAAAAGCCAGCATTTCTCTGTGGTCACTATACCATAGTCCAGTGTTACATCTGAAGAAATGAAGGGAGAACTGTTGACCCAGGTATATCCCATTTAGCTTGAAATACCTCTCAGATACTTCACTGTGGCTGATGTAAATGAATTATGTCTCTTCAATTTTACCAGGATGCAGTATATTTATACAGTGAGATGTATCTGCAGGTTTAAATCTGGAGGCTTTAGTGAAAGGTGCATTACATTCAGAATTTCACTATATAGAAAAGTTTAATAGTGCAAAACTTTAATAAGTTTCAAATATCTGAAAAAGAAACCAAAAAAACCCTTCAACTACTCTAACCTCTTTTCTTCTTTCCATTAAGCCTTGTCTAAAGGATCAATTACTTGACATTTTCTGACATAATCTACTGGTTGAAGAGTATTTGGTAAAATTAAGTATGGATTATGGACAAAATACAAGGACTCAGTGAATTTGAAAGGTATTTTATCAATGAGTTAAAGAGGGTCACACCTGAGCATTTCACTTAGTAATTTAATGGTGCTCTTTCAAATACTGTTCCATAAAAATACAGAGAGTCGGCATCTGTTCTCGTCGATCATTATATATTCATCTGATCACATGGAAGTACTGCATCATAGATGCTGCAATAGGTGAGACCAGAACACTACTTGGTAAGAGCAACCAGAGGACAGACGACCTGGTTAGGAAATTAGGTTTGGAGAAAGTTGTCTGCATATCATTGTTTGTAGATCTACATCTATATGCAATGAGCTCCTCAATTACAGCAACATTCCCTATATGTGTATATATATATATATTTTTTCAGAATGCTATATAAGCTCACCCTGCAGCTCCTCTTCAGACAAGACATTATTTAGCAGACCTCCCTGGCAGCATTACGTGGGGTTATGAGGCCTGTGGTACTATTAGGCATGCTGAGGAAGAAAAATGGATTTATAGGAGCACTGTACCCCTGAATCAAATCTGGGTGGATATATGCCATCCCTGTGAAGGCTTCTGAATAAATCCAGTAATTCCAGCCAATTTTATAAAAGGGCAGAATTGCCAACAACATTAATTTCTTGTAAGTCTTCTGAAAATGAGAAGATTTTAGGGCTTCTTCCCACCTCTCCCCAACAGAGATGCTGGTACATCTCTGCCCTGTTGGTGCCTGCCTAAACTAAACAGGGCTGACACCGTGCAACATGCCCAGCCAAATGTTGCCAGGAGGCAAGCAGGGATGTGGGGAGAGGTGGAGGCAGAGCAGAGAGTCCAAGGAACCTTTGGGAGTAGGGGTAAAGAAAGTTCGAGTTGGCTGCTTGCAACTACAAGTTTTATAAAGCCTGTTTGTTTCTGGAGAAACTCTTTCTGTTTTGTGTGCAAGTGGTGGAATTGTCAGTGCCTACCACAGTCAATTTGTTATGGCTTAAAAGAGAGGAAATGACTACTGGATAGAGCATAGGATAAGATGGGAAACATGGGGTAGATACCTTCCTCTCACTCTAACCAGATAATTTCCATAGGTTTTAATATCTTAGGATCATGTCTTTCAGAGAAAATCTTCAGATGTTGAAATATTTACTACCTTATGTTAAGATCAGTTCTCACATAGCTTATGTTAAATGATAGGTGGTTTATATTTATTCATTGAGGAATGGATCTCTGTAACAAGACAGTCTTTTAGGATTGATCAAATATACTGCAGCTTTGCTGGTTTAAGATGTTGAGAGGACACTGCTTACAGAAGTACTTTTAAGATATGAAATGACATAAAAATTGGGGGTGGTTTGTTTTTTTAGAACAAAAATATACATTTAGGAGAAAAATTACTTCTATCAAGAAAGGCGATGAAAAATTATTTCTAACTATTGGAAGATTATAAAAGAAAAATCAGGGTGAGTATATTTTTAAGCTGACAGGCCATATCTTGTAAGAAATAATGGTGTATAAAGGATTCTGATGTAAAGTAAGAACCCTTCTGAAGGATTCTGATGTAAAGTAAGAACCCTTCCTAAGCTCTCATCTATTCTATGCTGTACTTGGGCACATTCATGAAAGCTGTGATGGGATAAAAAAGTGAGGAAAATATTTCTCTTTTGGTTTGTCAATGTTGAAAATATTTATACCATATTTTAGCAGTTTGAACAATATTAATAGCATCTCTGAATGAATTTCCAGATTTGTAGAATAATTCCTATAACTAAATGAACTGTTTAAATAACACACAATTTTACAAATTCTGCTTTGCTGTTCCTTTTTTTTTTTTGTCAGGTAAATTTAGCATTGTTAATGAAAATGTTACAGATATCACTTAAGCAGGGAAGGGATGATTAAAAGTAGGTATGTGTTTCATTTGATGATTTCTCTTCTGTTATTATTGTCTTTAAAAGTGCATGCGGTGACTCTCCTTCTCCCACCTTCTTTTGACTAACCTTTGTCAAAATCTTCTGGAATCTTCTAGAACACCAAGGAAACAAATGTATTGCTTTTTTCACGTGTCATACAAATCTAATGTACTCTGAGATCACTTGAAAACTCAGCAATGTATCTACTGAGGCAGAACAACCCACAGATGTTTCTGAGATGTCCAGAGTTGTATTGAAATGATACAAAGATGGATCAAGGTCAGGTTTGGAGTAATAGCTTGATCCTGAGATATTTTACTACTGGAAGCACCTTTAGGTTACATGCAAAATACCAGTCCTGAAGGCCCTAATACCACTCCAAACAACCCAATACTTTTTTCCCTAGCTAACATAAATTTGTAAATCCATTGTGGCGCTCTTCTAATTCCCTGGTACAGAGTGAAAAAACTGGTATAATTTGTTCAGACATGAAGATGGAAGGGTGTATCTGGAAGCTGCTCTGCAGATAGGGTACAGCTTTGTTCTGATTTCAACCAAATATGCTGGGAGTCAGCTACAGTTCTAAGGTTTTGGGTTTGGTGGGATGGGTTTTTGAAGGGGATGTCCGTGAATTTTATGCTTATCATCTTTCCTTTTTGTCTCTTCTTTACCATTGACTTGGAGTTCAGCCTGAATGTATTGGATAGGAATACATAGTCTAGCAATGATACTCAGTGATCTGTTAAAATAAAGATTTCTGATGGTATGGAGATTCCTCATTTCCTTTACATTTTCTTTAAGCTACCTGATAAATTCTTTGACTATCTGTCTGAAGCTGCCATTAGCCAGTGCTGAGTTTGACTCCTGCTGTGTTCTGTGTATTTTTCTCCCAGCAAAACACTCTGGCCATTGTGCAAGGGGCACTGCCATCCAAATATGTCATATTTATTCAGATAGGCCATGCCAAAATAATTTTAAGTTATGCTTCAACTAAAGAAAAAATAAACAGTCTGAAATTTGCTTCAGTAACCTGGTTCCTATAACTGCAAAATCACTTTTTGAAACAGCATTTGTAATTTTTTGTGACAATAAGCCATGGAAATTGTCCCTCATATATTTCTAATAATATCTGAATTTTCAAGATACACTGGAATATGTGAATTTCCGAGATACTCTGCTTTGACTCCTTTGTTAACTAACCTTACTGTTCTCACTCCTCAGCTGTACCCTAGCACATGGTTTGCTGGTAGGAATGCTAACCAAAACAGATTGTTTACAATACCCAGTCACACATACTGCTCACTCTGATAAATGGAGAGTATACTAAAAAAATCTGATTTTCAAAAGTAATTGGCTCACACGGTACAAATGAAATGTAGTGCTTTGCTTCCACTGAGGTTCCTAAATGACCTCCAGAAATATTTAGTTCTTGCTCCCAATATTAAGTACAGAAAACATTTGAAATCTTGATCACTTTTTTTTAATATGTAACAACGAATGTCATCTCTTTAAAAGTAGGTCAGCTGTTTAGGTTCCTTAATAAAAACACTGAATTCCTTTAAATGTGACACCATGTAGCCCTTGTACTCAATCAGAATAAATCTGGAGAACTGTAAAGCGCTATTCAATAAGAGTAAAGACTGTTCAAAAATATTTTAGTGAATGTTCTAGGAGGGACTATAAAAAGTTTAGAAAGTCAAATAAAATTCTAGATTAAAATATTGAGGTTGTTCTATGAAAAAGCTTAGACAATGAAATAAGGCGGATTTTTGGAATCAGGATTTTTATACTGATATTTATATTATATGGACAAAAATACTTGTGGTTCTGTGGCTCTAGCAGCGTTTTTCTCCAGTCTCTTCAGGTTCACTGTGTCTCAGACACGACTCATAACTTCTGGCATGTAGAAGTCCATCCAAGTGCCTTCAGGAGCTCCAGTCTTCTTCCACAGAGTAACTCCCCAGGAATGGGTGTTTCTCTCTCCCATCCTTAACCACATTTGAAGACATCTTTACATAACTTTATTCAAAACCTGAAAAGGAAACTCAGATTGTTCCTTGGCTTCCTGGAGGAGCAAGCTTGACCTTTTCATGTCTATATTTAATTTAAATATTTATGCAGCAAAAATAAATCCTGTGTTTTCACTCTATTTTCTGGAAATTTGCAATGTTAGGTTTATACTGTCCTTGATTTTCCTTTTTTTTCCTATGACTCAAAGTAGCCGGGGTTATTCTATCTGGATCTGCTGCTTGGTTGTAAACAGCCCTTTGGCAGCCAGTCACTAGTAATGTTTCTGAGGGCTCATTTTTTGGGGCCAGTCCTGTTTAACATCTTTATCAATGATCTGGGTGAGGGGATCAAGGACACCCATCTCCAGTTTGTATATGATGCCAGGCTGGGCTGATCTGCTGGAGAGCAGGAAGGCTCTGCAGAGGGATCTGAACAGGCTGAATCAATGGGCTCAGGCCGGCCGTATGAGGTTCAACAAGACAAAGAGCTGTGTCCTGCCCTTGAGTCCCCACAACCACAGGCAGCACTACAGGCTGGGGACAGAGTGGCTGAAAAGCTGCCCAGAGGAAAAGGTCCTGGGGATGCTGCAAAAGCAGCTGAACGAGCTGCTGTGCTCAGGTGGCCAAGAAGTCCAGTGGCATCCTGGCCTGTGTCAGCAATGGTGTGGCCGGCAGGACGAGGACAGGGATTGTCCCCTGTACTCAGCTGAGGTGAGGCCACACCTCAAGTGCTGTTCTCAGTTCTGGGCCCTTCAGGACAAGAAAAACAGGGAAGGGCAAGGGAGGTGGTGAAGGGTCTGGAGCACAAGTCCCATGAGGAGCAGCTGAGAGAGGTGGGGTTGCTCAGCCTGGAGAAAAGGAGGTTTAGAGAAGACCATGGAAGCTTTAGATTTACATTAGGAAAAATTCTTCATAGAAAGGATTGTCAGACTTTGGAACACGCTGCCCGTGGAAGTGGTGAAGTCACCATCCCTGGAGGTGTTTAAAAGGCACGTAGATGTGGCATTTAGGGACATGGTTTAGTGTGCATTTAGTAGTTTTGGTTAATGGTGGGACTTGATGATCTTGGAGGTCTTTCCCAACCTAAAGGATTCTTATGACTGTATATATATAAAATATTTTCAGAAAAAATGTGGAAACCTGTTGTTTTAACAAGATTCAGAAAAAAAAGGGAATTTTTAAATTCCCTAAAAAATAAACCAGTTTCAATTTTATGAAAAGGATTTCTTCAGTGTACTTTTCAAATATATGTTAGGGAGAATGATTTCAACAAATTGCTCCCCTTTTTCATTCTATGCCTGAATGCAACTCGAAAACTGGAAGTTTATGAAGAAAACCGAAAATACAGTTTTGACCTTACTCAGGAAGAGAGGAAGCACAAGAAGGTTAATCAAGTGTAGTTTTTATTATATTTTCTTTTAATTTTTTATTATTATTTTCATTGATTAATGATCCAATATCACTAAGTAAAGCTTCTCAATAAAACCAAAAATAATTTCTCTTCTTTTCTACATATGATGAGAGTACAAAAAAATGGGTACAGAATTTGCATAAAGGAGTTCACTGGTGCTGGATGCTTCATATTTGGGATGCTCTGTGTTCTTGTAAGATCTGTAGTTCTGAGGCCTTTTCAAAAGGCTGACCTGAATTACTAACTCCAACTTTAACAGCAAGGGAGAAATCGTGGGTCTTTTGAAGTTAATAGCCAGACTTTCAAGGTTTTCAAGGGAGCTGGTTTTTCATCACAGATTTATCTAATGTAATAAAATCTAGATCATCTAATCCCTAGTCCTGGAATTTAAGCACTGGACTTCGTTTTTACATTGATCACTGAATAGTTCAGAATTAAAAGAGAATATTTTTTCCCCTATTGATGTAACATCTCAGGGATTGGCAAATCTAGGTGGTCCTACCACCCCTAAGAGAACTGAAAATTTTTAATGGAAATTGGAGCATAGATGAATGAGCTAACAGCAGGGTTCAATTTTAATGACAGCAACAAGGAATTCTGTAATTAAGCACATTAAGGCAGAACAACCTCTTTGAATTTCAGAACATCTCTAGTTCATGCTCTAACATCTGTTTTTCTTACATTGCTTTAATCTGCATCCTCCCTTCAGGCATCTTACACTAAGGGCTTGACAGACTCCTAGCTGACAGTAGCTGGCATCCTTTTAATTGACAAGGGAAACCACTGTTGAAAGAGATTGGGAAGAGCTTCCTCTCTTCCCTCAGGGTCTAAACGCTCTGCTTTTGCAGAACTCCTGCAGGACCTGCTAGCTAAAAACCCAACCTGAAAACACAGATTTTGCAGAATCCAAGGAAAAGCTCACCTGAGCTTCTCATATGCTTTAGAGCCTTTTACTTCAGATTTTTTTGCCCAGTATCCCAAGGGATAGGGGTTTGGTATTTTATTTGTCACATGTCTGTTTTAGCAGAAAGTGAAATTATTTCTGTTTTCACAAAAAAAAAAAAAAAAAAAAAAGTAGCATTTGTTTATGTCCCACTGGAAGAAGATGCAAATGAGAGTTTACCTAAAACTTCTTGTGCATATAGTTATGAGATGTAAGAACATGTCCCCATCTTTTGCTGCATCAGGCCCATTGAATGTACCTTGGAGAAACATAAACATTGCATAGAAAATGTTTGTATTGCTCATAAGCAATCCCAAGAAAATATTTTATGCCCCATTATACCAAATACATTAATAAATTTGTCATCCAGCTGTGCTGGCTTTCTTTGACTAACTCTCATCATATGCATAAAAGCTCTGTTTAGGCTGTATGCTTCTGGTTTAGGAACTTTTTCCTTCCTGTTAGTATTTAATGCATCTGGTGCCATGTAAGTAAAAGCATTGGTTTTTATAATCACTTGTTCTGCCATTTCTATGATCTCGGTTATTTCACTCGGCTTGCTGTCTATGATTTATCCCTCTTGACTGTATTCAGCTTGTTGAATAGCCATTACCTGGTGATCTGCTCAGATTAATTGTACAGATGCTTTCCAAAGCAGACTGTTTGATGTCTGTTGTCAATGTGCTACATTTTCTGTGATCTGTTCTCATAGCCAATATTCGTGGCTAGGTGTTGCTGACTGAAACTTCAGTTATATTCATGCATGGCTTTCAAAAAAGACTGAACTCCAACTTGTCAGGACTATTGTAACAATGGTGGAATGATTATGATTAAAGCTAAACTGATATTTCCACTTCTGCAGCCAGTTTCTGGTTTTATTATTTAAATCTTCCAAAGAATGAAAATGGATTGCCCAGATGATTTTTTTTCCTGATTTCCTTTTTTATTTTACTTCCTAAAAAACAAATGCTCTAGCTTCATTAATCTATTCTTTCTTCATTTCTGAAACAAACCAGCTTCTGTGGATAAAATGCTTGACATAGTAACATGGTTAAAAAAGCAGACTGGTAAAGACATAAGACATACATTGAGCCTTGTTATTAACAGACTTTTGAAAATAAAAGCCTTGCTGAGATCTCAGAAGCCGTTAATGGCACTGATATTTCTCATTATTGGCTCAACTCTGTATCCTGTTTGCTAGTCACTTTAAATCCAATACCTTCTACAATCCAATGTGGGCATTGATCTCATGACAGATTAAAAATGTAAATCAGAGAAGCTTCTGAAACAGCAGTAACTATCATGAGGTCCATGCATCGTTTTGCTTTTCTTCCCCACTGTACCTGTTAGTTTTTTTGCTGAAAATAAAAAAGCAGACCATCTTTCCAAAACCCTTACACTTTTCATCAGAAGGAAAAGCAAAATAAGTGTTACAAACCACTTTCAAAATGAGATACACTACCCAGGAAGAACCTGCTCAAGGGGGAATTGTTTCCTCTGGCAGCTTATTCCAGAATTCTTAAACCTGGACCCTGCAGTGTCCAGCAGTCCCCTGACACTCTGTCCCCAGCAGAGGACTCCCCAGCACCAACAGATGCTCGGCACTGCATCTCCCACCCACCTGCCCCCAGGACAATATTTATTTCATCAACCTGCAGGAAGCTGGATACATAGATAAACCACACTATTTTGCACACCTCTGTTTTGAAGAGCTGTCCAGGATAAGTAATGTTGGCCGGTGTTGTGAGAGTCTCTAATTATTTTTTTGCTCAGAAACCACATGCAAACTAGTTGGCCCTTGCTGTCTCTTGTCATCTGATGTTACAAAGCAATCTACACTGTCCGTGAGCTTCAGAACACATACTGACAAAAGAAGTAGTTTCCCTGGTAACAAGGACCATATGAAAGCTCTCAGAACATATCCTCCCCAGGAGTTAATTTGTTTCAGATGGGAAAGGTGATTACTTATAAGAAAAAAGAGAAAACAGCTGAGCTATTAAAGGATGAAATAGTAAAGAGTAAGCAGTGTTATTTGTTCCACTTCCACTGTTTTCATTTATATGCATGATATATGTATTTATATAGAACTATATACATTTTTGTATGAACTATTGTTGCATAAGAGTTAATACAACATGTACTGGATTTGGCAGTAAAGAACTTCACTAAGGTCTTCATTACAGCACCAAAAAATGAAAAATAATTTCTCAAATGTAAATTCTGATATTTCAAAAAGATTTCAAGGATACAAAGAGATGAAAACACTGCAGGACGCACGAACACAGATCTGGTCAAAAGATTAGGATATTACAGGATTGTGACAATTAAAGAAAAAAAAGCAGAATAAATAGTAGCAAAAGTCACAATAACATTCAAAAACAAAGCTGTGTATGCAAGTATAATGTTCTCATGCAGATAACTCTTAGGAAAAGCAGAACCCTTCTCCTCTAGAATAACTGAAAGGATTATTGATATAGATGGTCCTCCAGATGTGGAGTGTGGGTTGCTAATGATTTATGGTTCACTAGGCATTTCAAACAATTGCTCTGTGACTAAAAGAGAAAACTGCCCGAGCATGCACGAGCTGAAGAGCAAATGGTGTCCGCAACTGGGGATGGCAGAGGCAAGGAGTGTCACAAAACCCATGGTGCGGAAGGCGATCAGTGCAAGGAACACTTCAGTCAATCACCCATTCAAGAGTGGGTATTTGCTCAACTGTTTAATCATCATATCCATAGAGATCCTTTGCCATAATGGTTCAATGAAGAAGGATTCTGCTATGCTTTATGAAGACTCATCTCTTAAAAAAAAGAAGTGGTCTAGACATTATGGGAAACAGAAGCAGCAAATAAATCAAATTAATTTAAAATGAAAACTATGGCTACCTAAATGAGATTATTGAAACCAAGGGTTTTCTTTGTTGATAGTTCAGAGGTTTTCATCAGCTTGCTTTTTTAGGTAGGGTTTGTTAATTTTGGCTTTGGTCGGGTGGTTTTTTTTGTTTTGGGTTCTTGTTTTGTGAGGTTTTATTTTTCTTGTTTGCTTGGGCTTTGGGTGGTTTTTTGTTTGGGCTTTTTTTGTTTCTTTTTATTTTATTTTATTTTGGTTTTTGTTTTGTTGTGAGATTTGTTTGTTTTGCTGGTTGGTAGAATTTTTTTGTTTGGTTTTTACAGATGAGTGGGGAGAATCAGTCTGAAAACTACAGATTGGCCTTGGTCTTTACAGACACAAACTGTTAGAGTTGAGGTAGGGGGAAATTAGAAATGTCTTGATCTCTATATTCTTGTATGACTGTGATTATTTATCTGCAATTTTTCAAAGAGAAATAGCAGCAATCCCTTCATAAAGTTAAATATTTTTGTTGTTAGTTCTCAACAGCATTAGTTCATTCTAGTTTTCATATACAGTGTTATTATTTGTTTCTTTTCAGATAATGAAGGTATAAAAATTAGTACCTGTTCAAGAAAGTTATGAATAAGCAGTTAATAATAATGGATATATTCCAAACCATTTTATTGAAAAAATAAAATATACATTACAATGTCTTTTTAATGTCTCTGTTCCTGAAAAAAAGGCATGAGTTGACAGTTCATACAATTTTGCTAAATATTTAAAATGCAGGAAAGAATTCCTATAAATTATACTTTCTGTAGTGTGCCACACCTCAAATTAGCTGGAAATCTGAACTGAGCTCTGGCAGGAGTCTGTGATTTTTTTGCAGAAGGGTTCTGCTTTCGGGGAGTATGTGACTATTCCAGAATTTCCTCTTGGTCTCCAAGTGTTTCTGCTTACAAATAAAGATATTCCTTTTGTTTTTAAAAAATGTGACTGACTTGGAGCAAAACTTTGGGGAATGTCTGAGTGCCTTCTCTCAATTTTACAAGTGATTTAGGCACACTACTTAGAGACAGCTAGGACCAAAACACTTCTGAAGTGTCTGTGAAGCTAAATCCTTGTACTGCATGGACCCATACTTAGGATTCACAGATTATTCTCAGTTGGAAGGGACCCACAAGGATCATCAAGTCCAACTCTTAAGTGAATGGACCACACAGGGATTGAACCCATAACCTTGGTGTTATTAGCCCCATGCTCTGGCCAGCTGAGCTGAAAAGTTCTATAATCTAACTCTCCTAGATCCTAAAATAAATTATGAGATATTCTCGTACAGAAACGGCGTTCCCCGATTTAATGTTCCCACTGAAACACTCCAAACCATGCATCACTCACTCATTTCCCCATTCCATTCCCCTTCCCCCTCCTCCCTGCAGTCGGCTGGAAAGGAGAATTGGAGGCCCAACAGGTAAAGATCACATGTTGAGATAAGAAGAGTTTACTGGAAACAACAATGAAAATAGAAACAAAAAGCAGCAGTGACAATACTAATCACACAGTGTACAAGAGAAGGGAACAGTTCACACAGGAGTGTTCACCATGCAGAGCCCAGCAACACCTGAGTGCCCCCTCCCCACCACCTCCCCTCGGCTCCCTGCACATGCCCTGAGGTGGTATAAAACAAACTCCTACTCCGTGTCCCAGCCATGCCCCTCCTTGCTACTGACAAAGTGAATCCTGTCTTGGCCAGAACCAGGACATGAGATGTCTCAAACCTTCCCATCCGCTTTTCTGTCAAATTCTTTCTACCTGTGCACGCATTGGTGATGTCTCAATGACCTGTGACTGGGTTTGCTTTTATATTATCCACTGGAGATACTTTGAAGGTTTAAATATTTCTCTTTTTTTGTTTTGTTTTGTCATTTTTCCTCTCCTTTTTATCCAGAGTACAACCTCTCTAATGCTTTATAGTACAAGTATTTAGAAAGTGTATTGACTAATGCACGCAAAACAAGAAATCTGATTTCTGCTTCCTTTTCAGAGTCTTTCTTATTACTAGAAGTCCTCCGATTCTTTGGTTTTTTCCCTAGGGAAGATAAAATCTCCCACATGTTTATCTTCCCACCTTAGAGTCTGTATCACTACAAAAGTCTGTGGGCTGAGGAGCCCAGTTTCCTTCAAGGAAGATAAAATCACTTACACTGTCATTTTTATAGCTGTGCTTTCTGTTTATGAAGGGCTGCCCCCTTATACAGATGACCTCTCACTCCTAAAATAATTTGTGACATATTTTTCTTTTCTGTTCTATGTCTGGTAATTTTTATTGCCTTCTTTCTCTTACCCATTACTTTTGGACAATAAGTTTTTAAAAGTCAGTGTGAAAATTAGTAGCAATCTCATTGTCCTGCAACTTAATACTGACGAACTTCTTCCTGTCTTCTTTGGGCTTTCATTTTTGCTGCAAAATGGAGGATTTAAAATATAGATGATACCAGCATAAAGAAAGGTGGCAAATTAAAAAAAAAAAATAAAGTGCTGACTCCAAATATTTGTACAGAAATATTTTTACTCTCATACTAAATATTAATTGTTATTGTTTCTTTTGAGGATTTATTCTGTCCTAAATAGGTATCTGGAGATTTTCATATAGTCCAAAGGGAACTGAGACATACTTTTGAACTAAAAATTAATTCGTACTCCGATATGAAGTTATGAAACCTCATAGTAAAGAAAATCCTCTACATTATTATCTAACCATAGCTTTTTTTCCTTCCTCAAATTGATTCAAGATGCATTTTATCCCATTTTCCAAGGGGCAGAGCAAGAATATGTGCCATTAGAATAGCTGTTGATACCATAAAACCATCAAATAAAGAACATAATTTCAAGCTAAACAGTGGAATCCTGTCACAAACTAAACACTCCATCTGGTGCCATTTATCTGAAATAACTTCTTCAAGGCACCACTCCCATGAAACATACAAACTTCAAACAACATTATTTTACTACAAATATGGGCTATAAAACTTGGTAGAAAAAAAAGGAAGCCATAAAGCCCGCAAGTTCCCTCTGAGCCTGAGCTAGAATCCAGATCTTCCTGAATTAAGTCACTTTCAACATGTTGTAACAGATGACTGAAGGTCCCAGTAGATGTAAGTTTTATTTTCATAATTCATTCTCAGCTTGGCTGAGAGCAAAGTAGCCACCTCCACATTTTTGGCAAGAAAACTTTCTTTACTGGAATAAAGGTCTGCCTCTTCAATGGGGTGTTTGGCGAGAGACCAGGAAAAAATAATATCTGATTTCCCTTACACTTGACTTCCTCTTTTTTTTTTTATTTTCAAGCTTTAGCAAGAACACTCTATTCCTCCTTCAAATTCTCTAGTCCAGCTATAATTGCTCTTTTAGCACCCTTTTTACAAACTCACATACCAAATATTTTATATCTGCTTTAAAAATATTTTATTTTTAATGACACCGAAACCTGTGAGCTTTGAAAGCATTTTTTTGCCTCAGCTTTCCAGTTTACTAGCATCTGAAATTCTTTTACCCACAGGAAGATTATTACGCCAACATCATAAACCTGCATTTTATTTTCCAGCATAAGAATGACTTTTATTTTACAAGATTTTAAGCATTCATCAAAAGTCTCTGATCAGTATATCACTCTTGTCCCGACAGTGTCTTTTCCTTGATTATCTTTCTATTCTAATTATGAGCCAATCTATGCTGTAGACCTTTTCTTCCCACTAACCAAATTTCTCCTCACCACAGCCAGCATGATTGCCCTTCCACAGTAGAATCCCTTGTATTTATGAGTATTATAAAGAAACATGAAGGGGTTGCTACAATAATTCAGCCTTCATAAGCTAAACATGAGCACTGTTCTTGCACTAACCTGAAACAAAGCACAAAATAGTTTTCATAACTGAAAAAGTTGTTCTGTGCAAATTGGTTTTTGCACTAGTCTGAGCAAAAAAGAGAAATACTTAGCTACTGAGATAGCAAACCTCTCAAATTGAGAACACGAGATCTCTGTAGACTTTCACAGAACACCCCAAACATACTGCTATCTACAGCAAATTTCCCCTGATACAGATCATCTGCCTCATTTCCCTCTGAAATAGAAAATGAAAAAAACCCTAATGGAAATTCTCTGGCATAGGAGACTAAACTAAGGAATTTATGGTCTGTTTGGAGCTTGAAAGAAGCCATGTTTTACCTGAAAGTCATGAAAGGGAGTGGACTTGGAGAGGAAGAATTTACCTACTATGCAAAAACACTTTATGTGTTGAACCTGAAGAACAGCTTTCTGAAAGCTGCAACATTCACAGGAATCTGTTGTCCACAACATTAGAGTAAGGACGGTTAACAAAAATGCATCTAAAAAGTATGGTAAGTGTGAAAATTTAAGCAAAACCAACAACAGCAACAAAGAAAAAAAAACTTCAAGATATTTGCAACAAACTGAACAGAGAGTTTTATATTACATTACTCTCAACTTTACCCCATACAACCTATAATAGAGAAGAGAAAATTTGTTATTAGGCAACTCCATGGTGCTACAGGGGAATTACATATAATAAAAAACTAATAGAAATTTTAATAGTGGTGACGTACCAAAACCAATTTTAAGATGCTTATAACTGTATTTTAAATTCCATAGTACTTGTAGGGATATATCTAAGTTTTTAACAGAATGAGATGCTGAGGGAAGCTCTCAAGGGTTCCTGGAAGCAACTTGTTAAAATTCTGTCACCAAATTGAAGGGAAATTGAGATTAATTTTAAAGTCTGTAATGCAATTCATACTTTCTCTTAGCAGAAAAAAATATCCCCACTAGAAATGGTCCCTGGTAGTCATGAAAACAACTAACAAAGAGTAATTTATTTTGCTTTTGGAATGCACAACACTGGTCCAAATTACATTATCAAAATGTCTTGGGGTTGCTATAAGCCAGGCAACTACAAGGTCTTCATGTGCACCCCCATCCAATTACATGAACTGAAGCTTATGCCCTTGTGTCACTAGAATGAATATGATTTTCTCCCTCAGTTGAAGGAAGGCTTGTGGATTTTGTTTATTTTTCATGGGTAAATATATCAGTAGATTTTCTGGTCTAACTTCTTGAAGTATGAGGATGGTAGGTAGTTTAAAAGAAGCTTAGGAGAAAATGTAAGTTACTGCTTGATGGTCATGGAATGAGAAGATTCAATACATTAGAAGATTGTCTCCTTGATGCATATGAATATGCAGATGATCTTAAAGACTTTGTGCTTGACTTTGAAACAACTGCATGCTTTCATTCAATTTTATTGTGTATTCTGCCATGCCTTTTATCTATACAGAAGGAGGTCTTGTGTGAAAATTTAGGCTTCATCCCTGTAAACACACTGGCACTTAAACAATTTAATAGTTCCATTACCTTCTGTGAGACCAGAAGAATGTATTTGAAGTGAAGCATTCACATCTACCGTTGCAAGAAAGCAGTTCAATGAAAATATTATGGTTGAACATTATAAATTGAATTCTGTTTCAGCAGAAAAGACTGCATCTTGCCATAGCAGTGGTATGAAATTGGAACTTAAAATTTGCTTGCTGTTTTTCCTCAGTAGCCATATAATCCTAGCTCTTGACAGACCTCATACACCATTCTAAACCTTAGAGATTGCTTTGTTTTTTACAGGTTCTGTCAATATGAGAACACCAGTGAAGGAATCGTATTTTTCCAACTAACCCAATTTTTCTATATCTTTTTTGAGCTAAGGTGAAGTGTGAATAGTTTAAAAAAAGTTTAAAGCATAAGCAAGAAAGAATATTTTAGAGGAAAACACTACTAAGCCAAGATCAATAAAATACCCTTAACAGATGACATTGTTATAACAAAACCATAGATGTTAAATATTTACTCTTAGCATAAAACTCACAAAGCGTACCCTGAAGTTACTTATCAGCCAATATTTATATCTTTAAGTTGTTCTGCAATATTGTGAAAAATCTTAAAAGACAATATATCAGAGAAAAAAAAATTACTTTGAAGCTGTAGAAATCTATGTGTCCTTGGCCGCTGAAACTGTTCTGGTAAAATTTGGTAGCCAAAACCCAAAATTTGTATTTAAATACTGCATTTCTAAAATACTTCTGAATATAGTTCCTATTATGCCTTTTTAACAGGCAGAAGGCAAAATTTATTATTTATGACAGAAGGGAGACAACCCATTTGAGTAAATAACATAAAACTATGGTTTTTTCTCTGTAAGAAATACATAGGTATGTTTCACATAGGATTTTGGTAGTGGCTTATTCCAGCATTTGCACATTGTGATGGAACACTCTAATTTGATTTAGATAATTTCCCCAAAGATGTAGTAAATGTTCAGATTTTTCAGCTGTACCCAACTTGTATATCAATAACAATTTGGCTTTTGACTTTAATGGAAGTGAACCAATGACATGTTACAGCTTACACAAATGAATATACAACGCCTGAGAAAACAGAGCTTAGTCTGCCAGTCTGAACATTGTTTTGTTACCTCTCTGCATTAAATTTTGTTTTTAGTACCTGACTACATAGCACTATTTCTATAAGTTAACTAATAATATAACAATGTATTTTTTGAGAACTATTACCTTGAGGTTGAGTAAAGCATGAACAATATTAGTTCAAAACAGAAATGACTAAAAATAATAGAATACCTTTTTTTCAGGGCTATTCCTTTCTCACACCACAATTAGAGACTAAGCATATTTAATTGATCATATTTAGGTACTAGCACTGCCTGATACATCTGTAATATGCTAGCAATGTAAAATTATTTCATTTTTCCAATTGAATGAAATTATAGGAACTTTTGTTCAATTACAGTTTCAGCCGATGACCCTGTGCCATGCATGACCACAATACACCTCTCTTTCTCCTGGTTTAAAGAAGGTTAAACCTTGTAAAGACAGACTTCAGATGTTCACCATATGTAAAAAAACCTTCAAAGTAAATGATGTACAGCAATGGTCAGTCCTAAAGGAAGAACAATCTGCTAACATCACTTGGACAAACCAAGCTTTAATTTTACAAGTTCAAGTACATGTGACAACAGAAACACAAGTCTGTTTCTTATGTCACTTCTCCATAGACTTCACAACCATCATAAAAAGCACTATACTCTTGAAGCCATATTTCTGACGTTCAGAAGAATCTTTCTCTTTAGATGTCAAAATACAAGTCACAAATACACTTATCCATGTGACCTTATTTTCCATAATTTGCAATTCTACCTTTCATCAATATCTTTTATATCTTCACATTTTTCTCCACAACAGGTAAAAACCTTAATTCTTTTAAGAAAAAACTGCACACGTGCAAACAGTCAAATATCAGACCTATATTGGTGATTTTAACAGCCAGTAAATATTAATATATATTTGGTACAAGCTGCAGCTAAGTGCAGCCTTTTAAATAGCAACTATGGTCACAAGGAATGTGGGTTATGGCATAAACATCCTGCCTCCAGAAACAGGAGTAAACTATTGGTGAAATGGCGTCTCAGAGCTAATGAGAATTAGCTATCTCAAATCTTAGCAACTATCAATCAGAAAAATGGAAATCAACAACCAAAGGCAGATCCTACAGCTATCCTAGCCTCCTGTAGTTTCAAACACTTCCAAAGAATATTGGAATTTCAAATACAGGCATTTATACATCTATGCAAAACATGCAAAACCAGGCTATGATGTTCATACAACAAATACAGCAAAGCTGTTATAACTTCCTTGATGTCACTTAGCCCAGAAAACATGCCTGTTTCATCCTAATATAATTAAATCATTTCCTTAGTCTGAGAATTTAAGGTTCTCCTGCAGTTGAAGTGGTTCAAGAACTAGAGAGTAGGCTCTAAAACTGGGGCTGCAAATCCTGTGTGTGGATGGAGAATTTTAGAACTATTGTCACTCTCAATTGCTTTTAAAATTCAATTCAGTAGAAATGTATTCTTATAATTAGTCCTTTGACAAATAACAGCCCTGAAAAAAGAATTGAGAAACCAAAAGTGAGCTTCTTTGGGCTTGAAATTTGGCAAAATGCTTTCAAGATCAACCTTAGGAACATGTGTGGTGATGTTACTCCGCGCGGCCCCAAGCGACCACTGAGAGATTTGTTATTTCACTTTAGGCTATCCTCATTTTTCTGGAGATTGAATTTTAAAGATGAAAACATTATAGTTTAAGGACAAAGGTTCAACCTGAACATCCAGTTTCCCTGTGGGTTTTATTGAAATTGTTTTTGTGATCTTGTGCCTAAAAATGAATTGAATGCAACACAGCAGGCACTAAGTAACACAATACTGACATTCAAAAACAATTAAAGTGGCCCCAGCTTTATTAATAACTAGGGAATATTGTGTTTTCTAAAACAGATGCTTTAGTTATACCACAGAAATTTAATACAAAGCAGTTGTTATAGAATCAAGGCATATGGTCTATAATGGTGCAAATTATTGATAATTTTCTTAATTTAATTTGCTTTGTTTGACCATTTTCTCATAGTCTTTCAGAAGCTATATTAATTATTTAGGCCTGAGATACCTGATAATAGCTAATTTTCATTAATACAAGTCACAGAAATAGATATTTTGATGGGTAGAGTAGATTTTATCCCATTTACCAAAGTGAGAAATTAATTTAAACTAGATAAGGCCACAACTCTTCAAGGTATTTGGAGGCAGAAAAATTCAAAGACCAGAGAACAAAATCCACAAGGGAAAATAAACAAAATAAGACAAAATTTCTCCCCATTTTTTAAAATACAACATAAGCAAGATTGCGTTTGAAACCTGGAATTCCTGGCATGTTTCCCCAGACGCATTCTGCAAATATATTCCTACTTCATTAAAAGACCACTTCACCCACTAACACATCCACAATTACACCCTGTCCTGTTGTCATACTTCCTTAGATAAGTTGGTATTTTCAAGAGACAATCAAAATATTTTGGAAGGTTTGCAAGCACCTAATTTAAAATGTTTCTCTGTACAGTCCTTGTATTTGCACAAGACCTGTATTACTCTTCTCTATAATTGTCTTCCTTGGCTTTTTTGTCTCTCACTTAAGCCTGAACTTCTGTCCTTGGCCTTCAACTGGTTCTTTTTGTCATCCCATTACAGCCTGCCTCAGACTCTGAGCTACTTTTTCATAGCTTCTCTGCACCTGTTTGTCCTGGAATCAGCCCCACGTGCTATTTACATTAACTAAAATAGCTTTTTAAATTAAATTTTTCTGTCCACTAAGGCTAATTAACACGAACAAAGATATTGTTGCCTGCTCAAATGAAAACCCAGCAACATGCTTTGCATTTTGGGGTGGATTTGTCTGATCTGCATATTTAGACTGTAAAATCCTCATGGCAGGAGCTCTGTCTCCATCTCTTCCTGATTCTGTGAAGCAGCACAATGTTGGCACCTAGAAAATAATTTGTTATAAGAATAATAAGCTATGTTTTGCCAGGCATGATCTAATGGTGTCCTTTCTAAGGTTATGTGGCAAGTATGAGAGACAAAAGGTACTTTTCTCATGAATGAGGATGGTTTCTCAGAAATATTCACATTTTAAATGGGAAAAAATGTCATCTTATTTTTTCATTTAACCAAACTTCTTTTTCAGACTAAAGCTGTTTAAACAATACAGCTGACCTGATTCTCACCTCAGATAACTGGCAAAAGAGGCACTTTCAAGTATGGGCCTTCAAAGTGTTCCAGAAAAATCTCACATGGTTTGCTGCTCACATTTAAAGGTAAATTAGACCATTAAAAAGGACACAAATGAGCTCTAAGCACAGGGAATTCGGAGCCTAAAGTTAAAATAGTGATAATTAAATCATTATAATAACAGTAAAATTCTTCCTCATTGATTCTCAGGCTTTGCACCTTTTGACTGCCTGTGACTGTTCAAGATAATAAAGTTAAGTACATCCATACGTATTTGGAAAATGTGGGCCTAATTTTATGTTAAGTTTTATAGCACATGGTGGACGTTTTTCAGTGCTGAGACATCCTTTTCCTTCCCAGAACCAAACTCTCTATGTGTACATAAAAACTATTAATTATTTTCCCTAATTCACTATTAATATGTGTATATCTAAAAAGTAAACAGTTTAAAAACCTGTCCAAAAAATATTCCACATATCACTGCTAGAGGCACAAAATACCTGAGGAAAGGTTGCTCATCAAGAGTCCTTGCTTTACTTTTGAGGATTTGCTGGTTTCCTCTGCCCTTCCACAGCACTCAGGAATCTGCCACACAGCAAAGCTCACCCTGCCCTGCCAGCCAGTGAATCCATGCCATGGGAGAATCCACATGTGAATGAAAATATCTGTTGGAACAGGTTACATGCCTGATAGGGAGAAGCAGAGAAAAACACAAATGCCACTTTGTTCAGCCAAGGATTTTGCCAACCTTCCTGTCAATTGCACCAGCTCTTGTACTATTTGTAGGCAGTTAATGGCAGCTGCCATTGATATATTCATTTATATACAAGTGCATATAAATCAATACTAGGAAAATATATTAAGAATAAAGACATTGGGACTGTCAAGACAAATAACTGTTTTATTCTTGCCTTTTAAAAGTGCTAGGTCAGTGAAACAGCATGTTAAAAATCCCTTCCCAAATATTTTATATTATTGCTTCAGAAGATAGTAATAATCATAGAAAGCCTAGAGCTACCAACCACCATTATCATCTCAGCATAGCAGCTAGTTTCACAATGATGGATTTAATAAAACTAAGTCTGTCAGAAGTATTTTTAAGGAAAGCATTGGCCAGACATATGTTTTCAGGTAACGCTTCCCATCCACATACAAACTGTTCCTTCATCATGAAAGGATTTTTATACAGATAGCTATTTGTATATATTGTAGCTTTCATACATATGTATGCGTGTATGTTTATATATATATTATAAATTTGAAACCTGAGAAACACATCTTCATATGGAGGGAGACACATATTTTATACCAGAAAATGTGAAGTATTAAGTAAAACACTCAAGAAAGCCTCGGCTCACTCACAAATATGTGAAGGATGAGCCTGATCTTGGAACTTATATGAAGGCAATGAAAAATCTCCTATTCACATTTCAGTGCACTTTTCACAATTCTTTTCAACAGTCAAGCATGTTGTCTTCAGACCAATCCTGAAACACTTTTGGTGTGAAGCATACTTTAGATTTTGCTCTGAATTAATATGTGAAGAAGTCAGAAGAGAAAATTATTCACAGTGTTTAACAGAACACTCCTAAGTTGTGATTTCTTTTTTCTATTTGTACTCAGAACTTTATACCCCTACTTATAAACTTTTACAATAAATTCTAATGTTACAATCTGGTTCTAGAGATATGTTCATCAAATGGATTTTGGATTGAGCCCAAAAGACAAATCAATAGTTGGAACACTCATAAACATGCAACAGATCTTTTTCTTACTTACCAGTGATCTCACACAACAACTGAAATTATGATTAATGACAATTTCTTATTCTAATGTGCTGAATGCCTGTCTGGAAAGCATCCACGTTACAGTGGCTAACTTGGGCATTTATCTGGACTTTTACCTCTTTCAGAGATAGTGAGGTCGTACATAAGCTAATGACCAACTATCTTCTGACTGAGTTCTTCAAGGGCAGATGCAGCAAGAGGAGCCAGTGTAACAACTGGAAAGAACAGCAAGTGTCCACGGTCAGTGTTTATAAAGAAAATAAGCAAGCACACAAAACTGTAGGGTGCTGCTCCCTGTTTCTCCTGGCCCTGGTCACCTGGGCTCCTCCACAGAAGTCTCTGTAGATCCCTTTATACTGGATGAAAAAATAAATTATTCAGAAATTCCTGAGAGTGTCCTTTGTGAAGTTTGAGTTATCTGGTTTCTCTGGTTCACCAAACCACCGATAAGCCTCTGACAACCAACTCAAGAACCCAAAAGTGGAATGAGGGGTAAATTTATTTGGGCTGTCATGTACAGATAGAACCAGTCAGGATCCTGATCTGTCTGTCCTCAAATTATGTAAACATCTTTAAAACTGAAGCTGTACTGTCCTGTGCCTGAACACTTCGAATAGGGGGCAGGGTTTACACAGAGAAAAAGAGTGAAGTTCAAGATAGAAGTATTTCATTTTTGCAAGCATTATTAATTTCAGTGGGAAGATTATATAAGTGGAGCTAGAGCAGGCATTGAATTAGACAGATGAAATAATGAAAAATGACAGCAGAAATTAATGGAGACAATAGAAAGAAAAGACTGTAGAAAAGAAAATGAGTGGAGAAAGCTATGTTAAGAAGAGCATAATTTGCAGGGCACAATTTTTTTAAAAAAACTTATATTCAATATGAACAGATTAAAAGTGGACACAAGACTGTTAAATGGGAGTTTTGATAAGAGATCTGATGTCGTAGCAGGTTGAATGACTCCCAAAAGGAAAATGACCTCTGATTAGTAGGAGGCAACACGAGCTGAGGGAAAAAAATGAGGGGGCTAAGGGCTGGACAACAGAACACAAATCACAAAAAAAAAAAAAAAAAAAAAAAGAGGAGTAACAGAAATGAGGGATGAAAGCATGACCGTGACAGCTTGAACTCTGGGTGTGACAGGGAGCTGCTGGGCACCTAATGCAGTGAAAATGAGTTATAAGGAGAATGGTTTACATAAAATGAAGAGACGAATATATAGATGAAGATAACAAAGCAATGTAAGAGATAATTTAGAAATTTAATGATTTAACATGTAGCTCAAAATTCTGCACAAAAGACACATTTTTCCTCAGATATTTAGCAAGAAGAACATTTCTACATAAACTAAATATATCACAAAACTTATTCCTATCAATTTTTTTTCTCAATGTTGTCTAAGTAGAGACTTTTTTCATACTTTACTATTTAAAAATAAAAATGAAGGTTGTCCAAGGAAGAGGAATTTCAGGAATTACAAGATATCTCCAAAAATGAAAGATTTTATTAAGACCAAATTCACAAAATAATAAATCCAGAAAACAGGAACTATTTTGTTACGTTAAAAAAGAAATGAAAAAATATCTCTAATTACAGTGAATTCTTTTTCTAAGAAAATCTTCCTTTAAATAATCAAATCACAGAGGCAAGTGTCTCCTTTGCGTCTTTATGAATGTAAGGGAAATATGAGTTCCTCATATACTAGGTTTAAGAATACTACATGAGTTACAATTAACTTTATTAATTAGGAATTACTTTTACAATTCAGGAATGTCAAGTGCTTGTTCTAAAAACAGACATATATTTCATGATTGTTGAAATGTGTGGAATGTAACTTATGAGCACCGAAACAAAAAGTTACTACTGTCATGGACCTTTCCCTTCTTTAAAATAAAGCTAGATTATTTTGGTGGTGTTCCTTCACCTTTGCTACTGATTCTGCATGTTCCTTGATGAAGGGAGGCTATCTTGCCAGTTGTCTGTGGAGTGCCAAGCATAGTGAGGATTTAGCCTCACCTGGAGCATCTAAAATAAAAAAAAAAAAAGAAAAAACACCATCCAAGATGATGTTCAAAGCTGTCCACAAATGTCCCATTCAAGAGAGCTGTGAATGGCAAATATTGACTTAGTGTATTCCAGATAAATCAGAATAAACCCATTGTGCTGTGTAACATTAGGATAAAAAAACAACAAACCCTTCTGTGGAAAATGGATCCACAGCAAAATAGAAGGATCCATTTATTTTATTCACTGTCATAATCTGGAGTCAATCCTAATCCCAAACCATAAACTTTTATTATTGTCATATTTTTAGTTGTTAGCCACCTCAGCATATTTGTAACATAATCATGAGTTGTGAGATTGGTATTTTAGCATGCATATAATTGCAATCTATACTATTCAACTCCTAAATTGAACTGCAAAGCTCTGTGGAATTATTTATGGAAAATTCCATATGTTTTAGACTTTTTAACTTAGATTATTTAATGTTTTCCAAGCAAGAACTTCCCAGACTTTATCAAGAGAGTAGTTAGGGCAAAAAAACGCTGCAGGAAATTTAAAAAAATACATTTCAATGAGTTGTTGTTTTGTTTTTGTTTATCAATTAAAGAATTTTAACTCTGTTAAAGTACCAAGGAAAAACAATTTCTGCCAAAACATTGCTTCTGTGCTGAACAGCCATCTGTATATTAATAGGTGCTAGTATCCTTCTGTTATAAGTAAGCTGTGAACTCAAATAAATAGCAATTTATGCTGAGACAGTTATTGATAAATAAACTGAGCTATATGAATAATTTTATATAGAGCTGGCAGTGAAGAAGTGCAAGCACAAGGAAGACCTAATAGTTTACAGAACTTGTTTTCTTCATCTTGCTGCAATCCTGAAAATTATTTTTCTGTGAAGGACAAATAAAAAGACAAAGCCAGAGTCATAGTATAAGAAATGCATATTAATTTATAATGTAGTCCTTAATGGCTTCAGTGGATGGTAACAGCAGGGCTTGGTGCCTTGTGAATTATCAAAAAGGGTTAGTTTTTCTGCTAACATCTGCATGAATAAGCAGTGGTGGAAAGCTGAAGAGAAATCTGGAAGTCTCTGATCTCAGGTTACTAGAGTTCTTTTCTTTAAAGACTTACTTGACCTTATGACAGCATGTCAGCAAATTAGATTTAGGTAATGCTGTTCCCAAGAGCTCTAATTATGGTTCATATGTATATTCTGTGGTTCATTAAAAAAACATGCATTATAACTGCCCTACTGTACACTAATTTGCATACACATCAAAATATAATCTGTACAACCAGAATCTGCAGAATGGCTTTAATTTTTCTAAAGCAGTTAGATATTTCATAAATTCTCCTAACTATTATTCATCATTGACATGCATTTCTTGAACTGTCTGAGCAAGGATAATTTACATTTGTTTTGGAAGTGGCTAACACAGATAACTGGTCTGCTCAAGAACATTCAATAAAATGAAATATAATTCTTTAAAAAAACACTGAACAGATTGCCCTGGGTGTGACATCTATGGAGAACAATGAGAATACGGTAATGAGAATGGCTTATGCTTGCTATTCCTCATTCACACTGAAAACTTGTCAGAAAAATGGATTATCTGCAGTTCTGTACTGTTTGCAATTCGTTTCATGGTAATAAGACATTAGAAGTTTAATATATCCTGTAAAATATAATAGTGTATAAAGATGTGTAGATATCAAAATTGCTACCTCAACTTATCTTTTACTCTGTATATCTCAGGTTGACAAATCAACATGCTATCTATTCAGGCTTCTGGGAATAACAGTACATGCTTGCAAGGACCACAGATATCTTCCTTGACAAAAGGAAAAAGCCCCACTGAAGGTGATAAAGATCTTGGGTGGGTGACAATAACATGAGGTTACCCAGCTGATGTTGCTGGTGTGTTGCTGTGTTAGTAGCTCAGCTGCTCTTCACTTTTACTAACTCCAGAGGAGAATCTGCAAGCTACTGAGTGCTTCTCAAAACGTAATGTCAGTACCTGCCTTACAGTGATCACAAGGAGACCCTCTGCAATTTGTCAAGACGATTTTGTATTCAGCTAATTTACTAATGGAAATTCAGTGTTCAGGACTGAACCAAATCAAACTAAGGAATCTGAGAATACAAACAAAAAAAAATCAAGAGAGATGCTCCATATTACATTGTCATTTGCATGGCATTATATTTGAATGGCCATACCTTAAACACACAGTCCAAAGCTGATGGAAAGGAGCACAGAACTGCAGAGGAAAGCCATTTGCCCTCTCACCTCCACCTTCCCCTTACCACGGTTTGCAAGCTAGGATGCTACAGCTTCTGTCACCACTACTGTATTGCCTGTGGGTACTCTGTTTATGGACAGACATTGCAGTAAAAACTGTTAAATTAACATTAGTAAGATTGGGACTGAGCCCGTAGCTATCATCATCCATATTTTGTGTGTTTTTATAATCCCTTATAGTTACTGAGTTTTCTGAGCTCAATTCAAATGAAACTTGACTTAATAACCTCAAACTTGAAAAAAGAAATTAAGCAGAAAAGATACTAGAGTAAGGCCAAAAAAAAAAAAAAAAAAAAAAAAAAAAAAAAAAAAAAAAAAAAAAAAAAAAAGTCAGACCAAAAGGAGGTTTTCTGTGGCAGTTGAACAAAAGCAGTGCAAATGTATGTTAATATTAGAAAATGTGCCACAACATTATCCTATAGAACCATTTCTCTAATGCAAGAGTGTGTGTAATCCTTCCAAAAATGTCATTAGAAGAGAGTTTGTCACCCCAAACTTCAGCTACATTTACAGTAGAATATTTGTACAAGCTGTTTGCTGAAATACGTCTGATTCCTCAGTAAAGAGAGGAAAGGCAAGAAGCTCTAGCTTGTATTTACTGTGGCACACACTCAAGATAAGCCTTAAAATTACCTTTTGGTGTCCAAACAGTGTGGTTTCCCCATCAAAAGGTTATTTGTTATAAAAGAGCTTTATTTGGCAAAATATTGAGAACATTCACTTTTTAATTAGAGCAGCAAACTTCTGAGCCCAGAGTTATGGCATTTTATAATGCTTCTTTTCCTGATTATAAAAGAAACAACAAGTGCAACAGAACCTATTTCATCCCCTGGGAATTTCCCATAGGTCAGTTACATTATGAAAAAATAAACGAGGAGTTGTAACACTGAGTACAATTTCTTAACATCTTAAGGACTTTCTAAAAAGTTGTGGAGCTTAGCTCCTGATGTTTTTTCTTTGTTTACTCTCATAGTGCTAGAAATTTTAAAAACACATTTAATTAATTTCCTTTTCTTATATATTCATATCCTTATTTTTAACTCCATGTTACTTTGGAGTGTATTTGTATTTAATTTTAGTAGTTAGGTGAAAGTGGGTCAAGTGTAAGTTTAAGTATCTTTTTTTCTCTGTCCTTGAAGGAATGGGACCCCTTGTTTTACTGGATTTTTAATAATTCTTGCTGTTTCAAAGTGGATATTCTGCTGAGTGGCTGAAAATCTCTAGGTAAAACTAATTCAGATCTAGCTAGTCAACTGTGAAAATTGTATCCAAACCTTCCCAAAATAATACATGATCAGATGACATTGTTGAATTTTTTTAACAAGGCTACTAGATTAAACTAGATTTATTCTTTAAAAAAAAAAACAACAATTTAAAAAAAAAAGTGACTACCTTCAGTTTTTAGACAAAACAATTTACATTCTACTTGTCATTTCATGTGATAAGACCCAGTAAGCTCATTAATTAAAACAGCCACCACAGAGCAAATGCAGCAGTTATGAATGAGTGCAAGGTCAAAACGGCCTGCCTTCATGGATCCGTATTTGTGTGAGAAGGTGAGGGGCTCATTGCCTGCCCCAGAGTCCTCTGTAGCTCGAGTCTGCTGCCTCAGAGTTGGATTAGATGCAATAGGAGTTTTCCAGACTGTGTTTATTTTTAGATATCGAGGGTAATGGAAGTTCTGCTTGAAACAACCCCGTGCCTGAGAGTGTAATATTTTGCAAGCCATGTAGGTGAGGTTCAGCTGTAATGTTTCAATGTTTGAGAGGCTCATCTATCTAAAAGGTGCCATAGATCACCGAAAGCTGGGCTTCTAGGGAAAATTTATTTGCCTGGAAGCAGCATGGCTCAGAGCTAGAGCGCCTTCATTTTGAGGCTAAAGAATCTTTTCTGGAATAAAATAGTTAGGCTACCAAAAGCCTGTTTTGTTATGCAGTAGGAATAAAGCCACTGAATTTGCTTGAGATTCATTTTGGGTAACACAAAAGGAATTTAAAGACAAAATCCTAGGGAAAAACCTGTCATGTTGATGTTCTACAATAGCTTAAGTAGAAATAATTTAAAAGAGGGTTTTAAAATAATGAGATTTATAATTTCTCATGGAATGATTCATCATGCCTAAAGAGTTTGGATTATGAAACTGAAAGTGAGTTTTGGAAGACACACAAAAAATTCATTTGAGCAGAGATAATAGAATTAATCAAGGCAGTTTGCAAAGGAATAAACCTGAAACACTAATGGAAGGGAAAAATAGCATTTTCCATCTGATGAGAGTTTTAAGGTTCATTTATCGAAAAGATGTGTAATTGAGTTCTTCATCAACTTTTAAAAATGTAAGTATAATAATGAATATCACTGTTCAAGTCTGCATTGGTGTAACATCTTGAATAGTATGTCCACTGTGAACACGTTCCAGTAGTACTAGAAAAACTAGAAAGAAAATATAATCAGTATTATCAACCAGCTGAAGAGAAATTATGTAAACTAGGAATCTTCAACTGGGAAAAGACAGTTAAGGAAAGCTGTAAAAGCATCACTAAAATGAATGATGACTAAAACTTTTACAGGCAAGGAGGAAGCAGCATGCAAACAAATTATTTTAAATACAAAGCAAGTGTTTTCACAGAGAACATAATTAATTCATGGTAATAAATACCAAAAATGTTGTGGAGCCCAAAATTATAAAAGTCTTCAAAAAAGACCAGAGCACTGTCATAAAGCATAGGCCCATCAGTAAGTAATGTGTGGTAGTCTATGCCCATGCTCTGTGACAGTTAAGTCATGAGAAACAAATGCTGCAACAAAAAACCCCACAGATCATGCCCCTCTGCAGCATGTTTCTCGCTCCCTTTCTTCAAACATGTTCTTATGAGGATTATGATATTTTCAGAAATGCTCCAAATGGCCATGACTTTCTCTGAAGTCTGTTCCTTCTCCACAACAGGACTTGCAGTCTCTACCTGAGACATTTAGCCCTTCCCCCTCTGGAAAGCTGACACACTGGCCTATTATTTTCACTTGGTTCCCACTCCTGGTCAACAGGTAGATTTGCCCATGACAGAAGTTTCCTGTAATTTAATTTGCTTTGACAGCAAGAGAATATAGCATAGTTGAGTAATGAGAAGAATATCTTAGGAGAAGAGAACTTTACCTTTAAGTGGGTCTAATAGCATCCTTCCAACAAGATGAACAGGAATATGGAGCAATGCTCTTTGCAGCTACTGGAACATGAGAGATGATGGACATAAGATGAAACAAGAAAGTCACATAGAGGGCAGAAGGGAAAAAAATCATCACTTTGTGGATGTCGTGGTATAAAGCAAGTTGCCCAATTAGGTTTTACAGTTTCCATCTCTGGGGGTTTTCAAGACCCAAATGGTTAAAGCCATGACCTGACCTTACAACTGAATCCAGTTTGAGCTAGGCATGACTACAGATCTCTTGGGGTTCCTTCCAGCCTGAATTTTCTAGGATCCTGTAATTGGCACTATCATGAATTTGATCCACACACATAATCCATGACAATTAATATAATCAGCAATTAATAGAAACAAGATTTAAAACCAACACACAGTTTGAATAAGCAGAAAGAGTATGCTGCTTGATGGACATATTTCAAAATGACTAGGTGGCCCAGGGATGTTCAAGTTGGAAATGGCTTCCAAGAGGTAAAGGATGATAAAAATAAGTAATTGGGGAGCAAATGTCAAAACTCATAAAGCAAGAGATAGTGTGATGATGCTGAAATGCTTTTCCTCCAGTTCTCCTACTCTGGGGGATGTTTTCACTGTAGCTCAGTTATGCTGTTTTATCCTGAGAGTGACAGATGAGGAAATTCTGAAACCTTGGCGATTTCAAAGGAAGAATGCATGCATCTGAGGATATAGGGGAAAAAAGGGAGATTGCCTATTCTTGTATAAATAGTTTTAATTAGGTATAAATAATAATTTATACATATAAATTCAGTAAAAAGAATTAATTCAGCTTCCCTTTACTGCTGAAGGTCATAATAGAAAAGTCTAGTGGAAGGCCTTTCAAGAAGGAAGTCCTAAGAAAAACTTATTTCCTAGAAAACATCATGGTGGGATTGAGTCAATAAGATAAATTGGTATGGGTATGATACAAGGTCTTTTCCCTCCACCTGTCAATTGTCCATGAGTTTCTCAGTCTTGGTCATAGCACTTTGCATGATATGAAAACCTTGCATTCTTGGGGAGTGTTAGGGATTGTATGCCAATTTATAGAGATACAGTGGAAACTGTCACTTGAAACAGTTTGCATGTTCTATGGAGGTTGTGTTGGGAAACTGACAGCTCAGCATTGTGTGTGAGACACCTCCTATGACAATGTAGGAGAACTGCTTTGACACAGCACATTCCTTGCAAGCAGTGGAAGAAAGTCTGCATCGGTGTTTTCTGCTCAGGAGAGGACACATCATGGTCTATGTACTCATGACTGAGGGTAGTCGTGCTCATGCTCTTACTACAATATTTTTTTCTTAAAGAGTATTATTTGCTCCACAAGCAGCTTAACCTATAATATCATTAATATTTCATAAGGCCCTTGAACAAAGTATGTTCAAGCACTCCAGTATGTGTTATTAGAGGAGATGGATACTTTTAAAGCTCTCATCCCCATCCCCTTTGTCTCTTACTAGTTTTTCCTATCCTCTGTCTCAGTGTGTCATATCAGTTATGCCCACAGATTTCTTCATGAAGCTGCTTTGTGAAGTGGATCAAGAAAATTATTTAGATTAAAAATCATGCTCCAAAACCCAGGGTTATTTACATCTGACAGGAGGAAAATGGAAATTTTATTGTCAATGTTTGAGTAACTGGTAGATTGGATACCAATATTCCTTCCCAGTGCTGCTTTGTTCCTTACTTAGTATCTATATACTTCCTACTAGAAATGGCTAGGTTTGAGCTTACATTGATATATGATTACAGTCTGTTAGATCTTAGTTTGCCACAGACATTGCTAAAAAGTTGATCTTCTTATCTTCAGAAAAACTGGAGTTTCAAGCTTTTAAATGCTTATGGCTGACAAATATCATGACCTCTAAAATATATCAAGGTAAGCATCTATATTTTTTGAGATGAATACTACAAACAGAAATAGACCATAAAATAACCTGAATAATTTTTGCAATAAATATTAAATAGGGAAATATAATCTGAATGTAGAGATTTTGCATACTGACATGACAAAATATAACTCACTGCACAGAAGAAAAAAAATCTTTTTTCTTGTATATTGTATTTTCAGTCTTTGGATATACAAAAAATCACATTGTCATTCAATGTTTGTAGTAACTAGCTGGAAACATGCAATTAAAACCAAATATTAGTCTGGCCAGCTCTGCTAGGGTACTTCTCTATGGTAACAGTGTGTGTTCAGACAGTGAATAAACTCAGGGGGAGTCTTGGATCTAGTGCAGCCAAAAAATCTTATTTACTTCTGAGATTCAATCACACACTTAGCAAAGCAGTGAGGTCTCAGAACTAGTTTGAGAGTTAATTTGATAAAGCCTGAGTATTTAACTGGGAAAACCAAGTCAAATTATACCTCAAACATTTCAGACTGTCAATAATTATATTAGTTTTCATGAACGTTTGGACATTCTTTAAGCAGAAAGAAGTTTCCCTAACTCTTTACTAACATGATGATGTTTAGTTATATATCAATTATATATCAGCTATGAATTTCAGCTAGCATCATCACTAATGAAGTGGTATAATATTTACTAGAAATACCTGTAATATCTTGTGTGTCAAATTTTTCAGCTATGTGGCTATAGCATAGATAATTAAAAATAGAGGATAATTCTTGAAGTTTTTCACTTAAAACAGGTAAATAAATCTGTCCCAATGCATCCTGAAGTAGAATATGGAACATATGGTGATATGCTTAAAATCGGGGGGAAAAAAAGAGAAAAGGTGAGTGGTCAGTGACCACAAAAACATTGAGTTCCTAGTGTTTCAGAAAACTGAACTGGAATAGAAGGCTTTCATTTCAGGATGAACATATAATACTACTGCCAAGTGCTACATGAATAGTGAAACAGGTAAATTGCAAGCTCAGGAGATCTGCCCAAGTAATCCATTTTATAGAATTAAATATGACTGTACCTACAACCTGTGATCTCCATGAGGGGAAAACATGCAATACATTCCATGTGGAATCAATGTCTACAACACTGTGAGCTTATTAAACCATCTTGCCACAATGTCAGTGATTTGAAAGTGCACACAAAACGTGGAGATATCACCAGTGCTGAAGAAAAACTATGTTCACAGGAAAAAAGATAATGGTTATTTTGATGTGAACCAAGGAACATTCTATGTTAGGACCTCAAACTTTGTTATAATTTTATTTTATGTTCTGTGTTGCTCTATACACAATCTGTTTACCACAAGGCTCTATTCAGTAATTTACTACAAAGTCAGTACCAAAATCCATCATTTTTGTCAGTTTACAATCTGATTACTTGGTTAGTGGAAAATGCAAAATAAGAAAATTTTAGAAATATCACAAAAACCCATATTTTGCTTCCTATTTCTTCTAAAGGCTTGCATTAGGCTTCATTTCTTTCCCTTAGATCACGAGGAAGAGGACTCTGAGTCAAATAGGAACTTGCAGTAAAGATGGTAGCAAGACATTGCAAAGGTCACAACTCTGCAAAGTCAGCATAACCTTCCACCTATTGATTCTGCAAATCAAGAAATTCAGAAGCTACTGCAAGTAAATCCAAATCCTATAAATATCAGGAACACAAATGTTCCAGTAAATAATTCCTGTCAAAGTCAAGTCTATAAACAACTTGTTAAAACATGTCAAACTGTCAAACATTCTTTATATTTTCAGTCCCCTTTCCAGTACAGGAGACAAAACAAGGACTTGCTGATAGTACCCTATAGAAGTCCGCTGGACATGCCTTTCCAAATGTCCTTAAGAACTTTGAAACAGCCAGAAGGATCTGGCAAATTTCTTTACAATACCCATCTCTCTGGCAAGCTATTCAAAAAATATACAGTTGAAAATGTAATGATCTTGGAAGCAAGCAAGTAGTTGATTCTACCCTCTAGAAGTCATTATGTTTGACAGTACAGTGCCTCTCATAGCTTGTTAGAGAGCTTCCTCCCCAAGCAACCAGCCATGGAAATAGTTGCCCTAGCAGAGCAATCAGAGCTCATTTAGTAACAGAATTCTGGTAAAGTTCTAGCACAGTCCACTTTTACTGAATACAGCTACTGAAAGAAATTCAAGCACACTTGCACTAGTTACATTTAATCATCAAGTTTGCAGGTAGGGATGCCTGACAGTTAAGCTTATTTCTACGCTATGAAGCATACAACTCTTACACTTAATGGTGCCCAGCAGTAGAAAATCTTAATCTTGTATGCTTAATCAAATTTCTGAATGAAGGATTTGCTTGAGACTCGCTACCTCTCACTCACCAATAATCTACCTACAGTCCCCTGCAAGTTTATGCCTGCAAATGACATTGCACTTATTACCGAGCCTGGTGCCTAGAAACCATTACTCCAGCTTTCTCCCAGAACAGGCAGAAAATCATAGTTAGAAAAGGTAGGGATTGGTCTGAAATCATAAAAAACCTCAAAATATTTTTCAGGAAAACACATAAAATTCCTGAATCAGAGAATAATGCAGGTTGGAAGAAATTTCAGGAGGCCATCTAGGCCATCCTTCTGCTAAAAGTAGAATAAGCGTGGAAAAAGGACCAGGTTAGGATTGCCTGCTGAAATGTGCTGGAATCTGACAGAAAGCCACTCACAGCTGCCAAACATATTTTGAGAACAAGCCAAATGCAAGAGTCCAGACCTACCCATTAGAAGGTAATGGGAACTACCTGGGGTAGCATTGTATATGCCCTGAAGATTTTAAAAGAAGGATTTGTCCTATCTACAGCAAAGAACTGCTCATCTGTTTGATATAAGAGCCCTCATACATAGTTGATCCCTCCTGAAATAAATAGCTCTTTGAGAGTAATAAGCAGTGCATTAAACTCAAATCCAATTCCTTGGCTTTCAATACTATTGAGCATTCTGCCATCCAAATATTAAACATGAAGCAGCTGCACTATAAGAGTGCCAGAAATTTATGGCCAATAAAGATCCACCACTCAAGGCTAACATAAACGAAGGACAAGCCATCTGCCTAAAATCCAGAAAGCTGTTTAGAATATGTGTCTCAAATCTTTGGGCAGAACATAAAGATCTCACATCTTGATGGTATTTCATATAGGTATCCCGTAGTATGCTAAATAAGAAATGAATATTTAATCCCACGTAGTAATGCCAGTATTTATGTTACTCTGCCAATAAAAGTCTATCTAACCTAATTTGCAGCCAAAGAAGTCACAAAATGTGTACACATCTTCTGCATAAGCAAGGATAGTATTTTTAACACAATTTCAGGGGACTTAATAAATCTCATTATTAAACAATATTGGTTTGTGCAGTGATCTAGGTAATATCAAAGAAATTCAATAAGTTGTCCCAGAATCTACAGTAGGTTTTTTATAAATAAATAGTGTGTTGTTGTTTTTTGGAATGTCTAATTGTAAGAGAGAAGGAGAATTTCAATATATAATTCTAGAGATAGATGTTATTTTATAACTTATTGGGTATTTCCAAATTATATATAAGGTTTTGTCAGTAATTTCTGCATTTAATTTCAGTGGGCAATGGATCTACCGTTTTCATAAAGGTTCTCTCTTACTGTAAAATGAACCAAAACCAGATGGTGGAAAATTTCTGCTTTTTCTATCAGTCAGTGAAAGCATGGGGTAAGAAAATAATATGTAAAAACTTTATTCAACATGTGGAAGTCAAAGGCATTGTTGAAAACAGAAGGACTAGTGTTCATGTTTGTTACTAGGAATTTAGGAACCATAGTGCCATTTCAATGAAAGAAAATTATACTATTTCTACAGAAATGTGACAAAAAATAATGATTTCCATCAAATCCTTTGCAATTATTCAAGTTTTACAAATAAATCTGAAGAATTTACAGTTGTTAAAAAGAAGATGTTAAATGCAAACCTTGTCCTAGAGTTATGTGTATGTTGAACAGTTTTGTTTAATGCTACTTTTTTCTCAAAGATTCCTATGCTTTGAGAATGCAAATTATCCACAGTAGTCAGACCATCTTAAAGTCTGATAGACATGAAATGCCTCTTAATTTAAGGATTGCCACTGAACAGATTTGTGAACATTCACCTATACCATGCAGCAGTCTTACTTCATGGAAATAAGCTATGTTACACCAGAATGTACCTTGAAATGTCACTTAGGGATTTTTATCACTTAGGGATTTTTATCTATAAAAAGATATTTTTAAAATTAGTTTTATTACATCTCTTATAGACCACAGGGTGTAGTTATCAGGTAAAATAAAAATTGTGTATTTCTGATGCTGATGCAATCAGTCTAAAGTGGGCTAAATTTTCCTGAATAATTTCCTAATGTGATATTATTTATAGTCATTCAGAACACCACAGGGGCTATATCATAAATAAGGTTTAACATGGCAAGAAGAAAAAGGCCAGATGGCCATCTAGCGCTCACTGTGAGAAAGGCAGGTGATCAAAACGCACTATTTGACAGTGACTTTGCATATCTTGCCCTTCTTTGAGAGCGGCAATCTTTTCAGCCAGGCCTCACGCTATTTTGGCAAAACTGAAACCTAAAATTCTGTCTAAAACACTGAGAACAGTAATAAACAAGCTCATTTCACTACTTAGATTATATCCTTGTGTCTAGTCTTTTACAGCACACTCAGCAGGGTGAAGCAGGAATACTGGGGCATGCAGATAGAATTTTCAGACTCTCTCAGGTGCTGCATGAATACGCTGAATTCTGGTAGCTGCAAAGTGCCTAACTCCATTTGGTTATGTAAATAATACCAGCTGATATGCTAATATGCCCAATTACTTTTCATAGACTCGTTGGGGTTGGATGGGACTTTTAAGAGCATGTAGTTCTGAGCCCACTGCCATGGGCGGGGACACCTTCTGCTAGACCAGGTTCTCTGGGCAACCTCTTCCAGTGCCTCACCACCCCCAGAGCAGTAAAGAATTTCTTCCAAATACCTAAACTAAACCTACCCTCCCTCATTTTAAAGCCATTGCCCCTTGTCCTATCACTTCATGGCCCTTTAAAAAGTCCTTCTCCAGCTTTCTTGTATGCACCCTTTAGTCATTGGAAAAGCCAAATGAAGATTTCTTGCCTTCTCACATGCACAGACTCTCTGCAGCCTGTGACTATTCTAGGCTGCTCTGCAGGAGGGTTATGCTGAGCAGCCTTGCAGATCTCTGCTGTGAAAACACAACAGGCACACCCTGGAATGTGGGGTCCAAGAATGTGCTGCAAGACTCGGGTCTGGTCTTGCTCTGAGGACAGCTTCATAGCCATAGCAAAAAAGATAAAGACAGATGTAACAGGATTCTTTGGCTGCAATATGACCTGGTGCTGAACCAGAGCAAGTATTTACAGAAGATTCATAAGTTAAACCATTCTTATGGCTGTCATTACATGTCAGGGTGGAGCTAGGATAAACAATTGTTACAACTGTATGTTAATGTTTGCCTGTACATTCTATAATGGATTCAGGGCAAAAAAAAAAAAAACACATCCCACCACAAACAAAAGTAATTTTGTTTCCCTTGAAGGCAAAAAGAATCTTACTATTGACTTTGGCAGCATTACATTTGATATGAAATTAACTCATTTATGCTCATACATATTTATCACCCTAGTTTTCCTTCACAGAAATGCAGAAATTATCATACACTCACAGAACATGAGAGGTTGGATGAGACCTCTAGCCATCTCTTCCACCTCTCATGACTTGCTGAAAAGAAGGGAGAAGCTATTTTTACACCTGAGTACTGACAACACCCCTCAGAAACTCAAGCTGAATCTCTCTTGCAAAATAACAATTCTTTTAATACAATTTCTACTTCAGTGTGCTCTGCCTGTCACTGTGTGGTTCCACATAGAAATCAGTGGTAGTGACTGAAATCCTTCAGGAAAATTGACAACCCTTCCTGGGAGTAGAAGTCTTTCATGAAAGCTATTTCTAATGCATCTGAAGATGCAAGAGACATAGCTAAACATCTCATCAGTACATGTTCATTAGGAATGGCCCTTTTGCGTATAGTGAATTTTAATTAATATTACCTTTGTCCCTGAAGGGAATACTGCCAGTGACAGCTGAGTTCACTACTTTGCTGCCACTGGGTAAACACTGTGATGTCTGCCACCAACATGGATTTCTTCTGCACTCACATGTGGCTTCTTGTTCCACCTCTGCCTCATTTGTTAATTATGGCCATGGAGAATTATGCCATCAAGCTTTATTTGAAGGTACTTCCAGCATAAAGATGGAAGAAATTAAGTGACATTATTGCTAATGAGGGACCACCTGAGCCCTATAGCAATTTCTACAGGCATATGGGATCTGGTGGGCTATTCAAGAATGTAGAAGAAATATCTGAAGTGATTTAATTCATTAAATAATTCCCTAGGTTCTCACTAAGTACTACACATACACAGGTCACAGTATTCTCCTTCTCTTTTTTCCAGTGTACAATTAATGAGATAGCATACTGGGGAGCAGTTGGATTTAAATGTAAGAAGAGATGCCCCATATGCAAATGTCCTGAAGGCAGCCCAGGCAGGCATTCCACAGGAAAATCATCAGTGTAACCTGGCATTATAGCCTTTTCCAATCTAGGTAACTGCACTTATCCCAGATAAGAAAATATTATACTAAGACAAAGGGAAAATCTTTTAAAAACTATCTCAAGGACTGGAAACACATCCTTCAACACACTTAATAAAAGATATGCCTAAGTCCCTACAACATTTAAAAGAATTCCATCATCCTCTCTCCAAATCATATGACCCCCGTCTCATGTCAAAGAACCAGGCTCAGTCTTAAGTGAGCTGCAATGAACAGCTTTCTTTCAGTAAAGAAAATAGTAGGACTTGGTTATGATGGGAAGACTACAAGGCCTTATGACTATGTACAATATATCCAACATATCCTCTAGCTCCTCTCACTTCATTGTCTAGTGAGGGATGGTATAGAAAACATAGATAGCACTGTAGCTCATTCCAGCCTAACCTCTCAGGTTTCCTTCCTATAAAACCATAGGAAAAGAAATAGGACCCTTAACTCCTGTCATATCCACATCTCTTAGTATAGACATAGTCCAAGGGCCTAAATTTGCTCCTGCTAAATACTCCATTGGTTGTACCTTTTTTTTTTTTAAAGGATTGAAATGAGACACAAAACCCATCACCTTCCCCTTAAAAACAGAGGACAATGTTCATGGCAAAACTGTTTGCTTGGGGCAGAAAGCAGATGACAAGCTCTTTTCTGGTTGCAGCTACGTCACTGACTAATGGAGAACAAAAGGGGAATTTATTTTGTGCAGTCTGCTGGTCCATGTGAACATAAAAATACAGAAGTGCGCCTACAAAGAGATTCATCAGAAACAGGGGCCATTTCAATTGCTCTTCAGGTGTTTCTCTCCACCTACATTCAAGGAAAGAAAAACCATTCAACCATCAAAGGGTGAATCCTGGCATGGTCTTACCTCAGCTTCATATCTGACTCCCTTACTGGTAGTGTACCAGAACAGTTCATATTCTCTGTATATTTGTTTGTACTCTATACTGCTCTGAAATATGGAAGTATTTGAATATTTTCAAAGAACAGTTTGGGTTAGAAAGGACCTCAAAGATAATGGACAATGTCTACTAGATCAGGCTGCTCAAAGTGCCATCCAGATGGTCCTAGAACACTTTAAGGCATTTTCCTTTTAGACAAGAGAGAGAGAGGCACAGAGACATTTCTTTCTTTGGCTGAGATCTGTGGCAGAGGGGACAAGTGAAAATCCTTGCAGTCACAAGGCTCAGAGTGCAATTACCTTTCAGAATTCTGGCAAATACACAAAGACTTGATTAGAACTATCCAATGATGTAAAATCAATACATGAAGATACACTTGTGAGAGTAATTAAATTATCTAGCACTTGCCTGTTTGCTGAGTTTTCTTCATTTTCCCAGTAATGCATAAGGCTTCCAAAGCTTTAGCTTTCAAAATCTTACTACCAGCTTGACAGAAGGTTATTACATTGCATTTAACTTTCTTAGTTGTTTCAAGGATTTCCTGATGCATTTTGAACTGCTACTTTGTGCCATTTTGCAAATGAAGCAGCTTAGGGGATGGGATACAGAACTTACAAGTGTGTGTCTGTGGTGGCCATCTACCTTCTGTCAATAGCGATTACAGTAAATGAAAATTAATTAGAATTCCACCTCTGCTTCCTAACTGACAGCAACTACATGAGAAACTGCCTTGACAACTGACATCCAAGTTGTGATGCCTCAATGAAATGGGTGAAAGAAGAAGTACCAGACTCCATTCTTATCCTTCTGGGAGAGGGTTGGATCACTAGATAATTTGTGGAAATACATACTACCTATAGTCAATGACCAAATAAGGAACTTCACTTTACAGGATTGTCAATCCATCAGCTTTCAGGAGCTTTAGGTTCACTTAAAAAAATTAACTTTAGCAGAAAAGGATGTTATTGCTTTTACTGAGGTCACTGAAAGGGTAAGATCATTCTCAGTGATGCTAATGTGAAGGTACAGGGGTGACAGGAGTTAATTGCACAGTTACCACTCTATTATTGATTTATACTCTCCTGACATTTACAGAGAAATAAAATAGAGTTTACATTTTACACTCTCACAAAATACAAGACACATAAACTACTGTAGAGAGTTGGAATTCAAATTGTTAAAATTGTTACATGCAAAGGAATTAAACTGAGAAAATATGTAATTTCTCTGTTTCCTTCCATGAAGCATTAAAAATATACTTATGGATTTTGAATTAAAGCACAAAAAAGATATTAATATACTAAAAGAGTTTACTCTTCCAATTGCTATGTGCATATACAGGTGACTAGCACAACTCCTCAGTGATTAGCACAACTCCTGTAATTAGGGCCCAGAAGAGGGCTGCATACATGTATTTTGCTACACATTTTTTACTCAGTCAAAAAATAAGATGAAACATGAATAGAAATGAATTGGTGTAAATTTACCTTTTGAACAGTGGCAGTGAATTTAAAGCATATAAATAGTTGATTTCCCTTCAAAGAGCTTATTTTGGCAGCTTATTCAGCTTGGTAGCTCACTTTGGTCACTTTTGTCCCTTTACAAGTCAGGCTAAGTAAAAAATGTGGGTGTACTGCTTCGGATAAGACACTTTTTGAAAATAAGATTCCTCAAGAAGCTTCATCTGATACCTTCTTCAGTCATAGGGCTCAATAAAGTTTCATGTTTCGGAATCCCCTTCCCTGTTTCGTACAACACTATATGATGAATGGCATTGGGAAGAGATGCTTCCAATGCAGAAGAAGGTCTGAAGTTCGCTTCATAGTACACATTTCCAGCCATGAGGCTCAAACACAATGACAGAAGATAAAGCTGGTGTACACCAGTAGTTCAGATGCAACACAGGCCCTTGTTCCAGTGCATATGGTTCATATCAAACACCTGAAAAAATATGTCTTGGATCTTCTTCCATCCATGCTTTGTAGCACTGAGTTCTTGTGCTAGACCCTATGGAGCATTGTGTTTCATCTTTAGGGAGTCTGAAGCCTCTTTCCTATTTGTGCCTGGCCTTCTCTCCAGAAGTTCTACTTGTTACAACATGAGGAACATCCCATTATGCTAGGTACATTAATAAGTAAATGGAACACAGTGAGCCTAGAAACTTGGTAAAATACCACACAATAAGTCTACTGAGAAAGCAAAGGAAGTAGTGCATTTCAAAAAATGTATAAATATGTATAGAGATCATCCCTCAAAGACAAATCAGCTGTTATGTGATGATGGTCGCAGAGACAATAGAGAAGCAGCTGTTTCCCAAAGAATTATTTCTCAGAGCATCCAATGAATTCTACACTGGGGAAAAAATTTCTTTTCAAAGTACTATTTCCCAGCATGCTTCTTTTGGTTTACATCTTTTGTATTAAAGAGGCAGGCCAATAACTCTTAAAACAGCTATCTTGTTTGATGCATTTCATTTCTTCTAACAAACACATCATCTGGACTTAAATGGTCTTTTTGTTTCATTTTCTCAGGAAAAGGTGAATACTGTAAGATTTATCCATGTTAGCATGCCACCATACCACATACAAACTTTCTAGGAAAAACCAATCTGAGCACTTCACTAAAACATCCTACTACATCCTGTCAGGCTGGTAAAAACATGCATCAATCTTTCCCATTACATGAAAGAAAATTCCTATGTGCAAATCAGTATGAGAAAACACACTGAAAAGTAATAGTATTATTTTATATAGTGTGAAATAATTTATGGGGTGCTGTTATTTTATGGCAACCCCAGTATATTTCATGGGGTTAGTAACTAAATTTTACAAATTATTTAGTAAATAAATTTATTGTCTCTTTGCAACCTTAAGTGATGTTTGATTTTACACTTCCTTTATTAAGCTTTTAGTTTTATGCAAAATATTTAAATAAATGACAAATTTAAGTTCCCCATCTAGAATGTAAGAACGCCCATACTGCAATGATGTTCTAGGTTAGACTTAAGGGAACCTGTATTATTTCACATGGTTCTCTCTGAAAATGAAAATGCAGAGTTTTATTCTCTAGCTATGTTAAACAGCAGTCTTAAAAATAACTCCTGAAATGACAAAATCCCATTCTTCTCCATTTTTCTTATCTTAAAAATAGGGTCATATTATTAACATAAATCTTAACGCAGTAGAGTTTGATCATGTGTGCTGAATGTTGCTGAGCTCTGCATAGAGTATGAAGAATATACATGAAGCACTGCTCTGGGTTCTTCATAGCTTCAGTAGTTCTATGACCACATGAAAGGCTGAGGCACATATAAAAGGGCCCACCCCTTCTGGATTTGATAACTTCAGAACTTGAAGATAGACAGAGATTCTTCCTCTCAGAGATGACTAAAGTTATACAATGGTTTGGGTTGGAATGAAGCTTAAAGATCATCTACCTATACCTTCAACATCTCCAGCACTGCAGTTAACCCAGAATATCGCCACTCACCTTCTGCTGCAAGTTGCCAGCCCTCCTTTGATCTGTGTTTTAAACATTATATCTCCTGCTCAGATCTCCTATCATACCTTGCATGCATGCCCAGTACTGTTAGAATCATCTAATGGGAAACAAGCTGATGTAATTTTGACACAGTTGGCAGCAAATGTGAGGAAATGGCAGCTTTAAGCTAGCTGGTGGGCAACCTAAGAAGTTTTTGGAGCAAAGGTGGGACTGGCCAAGTACTTCAGCACTCACCTGGCTCCATCCCTTCAGCCTCAGCTCCTATGGCCAAGATCTGAGCCTTCTTCTGCACTAAAGACCTCACCATGTGTTTCTGAGCCAACAGTGCTGAACTGGTTAAAGTGCAACTAGTTCCACTGAAACCATCGGGAAGAAGTTGGCCAGATTTTCCTAAAGCAGCACTTTCCAGCTGAAGATGAATCACTGTGGTTTGCATGGATTGAGGAGAATGTGAGAGAACACTAAAAAAAGTAAATAAAACCATGAGTATTGCCATGAGTCTGTGCCTCCACTTAAAAGGTGGTGATTTGCAAAGGGAAAAAGTAAAATTCTTTTGAAAAACAATTTAACACCCAAATGGGCTCCAAACCTATTCCACAATCTTTTAAGTTCAGTGCCAAGAACAATGTGCTCTGGAATGCTATAAACAATCTGGCAAATTTTAAGACCTAGGAAAAATTGAATTGCCTTGTCTTCTCTGCATCATTGTGAGCATAAAAATAGCCCAGACAGACCACTTAATTTTAACTATCATTATTAACACAGAAATGGAATTTCTTAAAAGGTTCATTAGACTTCCAGGGTGCTTTTTACCCATCAGAGCCTGACTGAAAACAGAAGTTTTCATCAGTTGATGTCATGGAGATTGCATTATTCCCAACTCTCAGCAGAAGACGGTTTTCATACACCATGTCTACACAGTCAATATCAATGAGTACACACTGTTTAGCAGTATACGCAGTGTGAATTATACTCACTTATCAGTAAAAGATAATTTTCTTTTTCCATGCCTACATTTTGAATTCAATCTCCTCTAACTGAATCAATGAGTTGGAACTACTTTGTGTACAGATTATGTATCAGATGCATGCTCATCCTGTTAATCTCTCTTGCAGCCAGTTTCATTTTTGCTGTGTTCTCATATCAGTACTGTTTAAATCTCTTTCAACAGCAATGTTCTCTACTTACCTATCCTACAGTTTCCACGGTATTTCTCTGTATCACGAGGCAGGCAGTCTAACACAACCACCACATACTCATAGAGGGAGAAGCCTCTGCTTGAGTTAGTATAATTCCAGAGTAGCCCATGTTGCACAGACCACGTAGACTAGCAGTTATAAACCCATACTAAAATTGCCACGCATATAGATCCTTTTGCTCATTTTTGTAGATAAGCATGAATTATATTCTAAATCACATGATAGGCATCAAATAATCACAGAACAACACACTTCACATGCATAGACCAAGCAACAAATCCTTAGACAGCTGATCTGCTGTGACCACTGCTTTTACATATGACATGTTGAAGTACTTAAAATAACCATTAAATGTTTTTCCTTTCATCTTTTGTTCATGCATGCATTTCTCGGCTGTATTTTGGGAGGAAAGGAAACTAATCCGAATTTGCATAGGGTATATTATGAATATGTTTTAGGGTCAGCAACAGGATCAAAACTGTATCTCCAAATATGCAGCGACTGTCTTCAGGCGGGGAATAATTTCCACTACATGCGCTCTCATTACAACAGTGGAGCATTTGTGCTTCCGAGCCCTTACTCCTGCTTCAGCCTGGCAGGATTTTTAATCAGAAAAACAAACATGGTGAACGTGATTCATACACTCACACATTCACTATAGGTGTGTTAATGACAATGTCCTAGACAATGATGTGCTCCACACCCTTTATTTGCAGGACTGGAGGACGTGCTTTTTCTGGAGAGCAAATTGCTAGAACCACTGACATGAGTCAGGCGAAGCAAAGGAGAAGGAGATCCTGGCTCTTCCACTTTTACTTAACTCTCTACCTGTGGAGTGAAAGGATCAAGATGGGGAGTGGGGTGGGGCCGAGGTTGAACTAAGCATTCAGACAGCGTCAAACCTGGGGTGGGGTCGAGGTTGAACTAAGCATTCAGAGAGCGTCAAACGTTCCGGCTGCCGATCGTTTCCCCCCCACCCGTGATATGTGTCACGCCTCGCATGTGACGCTTGGCACATGCTGGCAGGATTTTGCCCACTTTCGGACTCACAGGAGCTCCTCCCTTGTTCCCGCTGCGGGCCCCCTGCGGCTGTGCAGCGCGGCGGGCTCCCCGTGCCGGGTGGCGGGGGCGGTGCGGGGCGGGCGG